>NC_060168.1:4890344-4913320 GCF_021292245.1 Micropterus dolomieu | reverse complement strand
CATGTTACTAACACAACTTCTCCCCTTTCTGGTAGTCTTGTGCTTTCTCGTCCCTCTCCTCTCTCCTCCTATCACTTCCTGCAGGTTTTCTGGCTCTGGAGCTGTGGAGTCTGGATCTGTGGTTGCGGGTCACCTGCTGCCCCCGTGTTCCTGCTCGACACCCTCTGCTACAATTGTTATTACTAGTCCTGTTGTTGTTGTTGTTGTTGTTGTTGTTGTTGTTGTTATTATTATTATCATAAACATTACTACAATTATATTTAGCATTAATTATTTTCAGTCTTACCTTTATTGTCTGTATTTTTGTGTGGATATTGTGTTGGATGCTCCCCCCCCCCCCCCCCCCCCCCCCCCCACCCTGCCAACTCTCTCTCTCTCTCTCTCTCTTCCTCAACCCCAACCGGTCGAGGCAGACGGCCACACACCCAGAGCCATGGTTCTGCTCGAGGTTTCTGCCTCTTAGGAAGTTTTTTCTTGCCTCTGTGGCTTGTGCTGCTCATGGTGTGAATTGTTGGGTCTCTGTAAATAATATCACAAAGCGTACAGTCAACACCTGCTCTGTATGAAAAGCGCAATGAGATAACTGTTTTTATGAATTGGCGCTATATTCAATAAAATTGAACTGAATTGAAGAGTAATGTAATGTTAGCAATATGTCATCTTGACTTTTGTTTGTGGGTTGTGCTACTTTTTTTCTGTCTAGCACTCATCAAGAGGAAATCCATTACTTCAGCCTGAGCTCTTTGAACCTGAGCAGCAACTGTGTCATTGAGAAACAAAATGCACGGCCATGCATGACCCCTCCTGGTTAAGGTTTCTGTTGTTTACCAGTGGGCTAGCTATCCACTCCATCACACAATAACCCTGGGGCCTAGCTAGTGCCACTTTCCACCCTCATTAAGGAGACACTAACTGTAGCAGGAGAGATAATAAACTCTACATACCCTAGTGTCGTGCATGCAGCCAGCCAGCTAACACACACACACACACACACACACACACACACACACACACACACACACACACACACCTTTCCTGCTCATTCAATTAAGAGGAAGGTTAAGACAAGTGTCTGGGGAGGAGGTCAGGAGGAGATAAATAAGACAATTTCCAATCCTGGGTTCAATACCCATCAGGGAAAGTAGTGTGCAGTGAGGCAGAGGTTTTACAAGTGCCCAGTGGTTCTCAGATCACATTGTCCCCTGCCAGCATTGTTAATGCATGTTCCTCATGTTATGGTGTGGAGTTTAGATATGCTATGAACTGTTAGGCTATGTTCTTAATTAAACACCTGACATCTTATAGCTAAGGTCCTCTTTGTCTGCCCTCTTCTACTTGTATCTGTAGTCTTTATTTACACAGACAATCATCATCTATTACAGCTCTGTGGCTGTCCTGGTGGTGAAAAAGGAGCTCAGTGCTTCCAATAGCTCCGCAGGCTCCTAGCAAACGCCACTCCTGAGATAAGCTAAGCTATATCGACTACAGGAGACTGACTATTCACGAGCGCACTATGTTAATCTTTTGGACTTTTTCAGTGGAGGGGGATCAAGCTAAGCGGCCTTGGAGATGTAAAAAATGAGCCTGGCATTCCAAATGGCACATACTTCAGAGGTAATGTGTTTAGTAGTTAGGGCTGCGACAGTGACTTATTCCTTTCTGTCTTCAGTGAGCCAAGGCGTCTTCCCGCCCTGCAAATAGACCATCTGGACCCCCTGTTATAGCTCTCGAGCAATAAGACTTGACCATCATTTTTTAAAAGGGCTTTTGTATTTCTATATGGAGGAAAGGGCAATGTGCTCACTGACGTTAGAGGAGATGAAAAAGTATGGGTTATAAACAGACCTTTAATGAACTTATGGAATTTGAAAAGACAAAAATCATAAAAGCCTGGTCCGGGCAGCTACCAGACAAGCAGCGAGGAAGCGGTCCTGACAGCTGTGTCTTCCTGTGCAGAAAAATTGCAGTGATTTTAGAAGTCATTTAAAATTCTGACAGCCCAGTTGTGAAATATAGATCTGTGCAGGTGTTTTGGAGCTGACTTTTTTTTCCTCCCCACTCTGCTTCCCTGAAAGTCTTTTGGCATGTGTGAAAGGTATTTGATTTCACTCTGCCCGGCTCCAATTCTGTGCCATCTAATATTAGTATTTGTATTAATTATCTTAAATTAACTGTCAAAGTGCTTAATTAGCATTATTAATGTTGTGTGGCAGAAGCACTGAGTGGTGGCTGAAAAATGAGACAAAATTCCTCAGACCCAAATTCATAGCAAGTCGTCAAAAAGAGTTAATTACACTAATTAATAAAACTTTGGGGGAGAGACTCATTTAACAAACACGGAGTGGGGAACAAGGCTGAGTCGCCTGCTGAAATATCTTTATTGTCTGGACTGAGAGGAGACCTCATCAGTTTCTTGTTTTTTGCCAACTTATTCATCCTCAGAATGGGTTGGTTTTAGGACTGCGGACCTGCCAAGGCTAGGATGTGAGTATCCTTTAATAAAAATGCTTGGAGGTCAGGATGCAAGTGACTTCTTACTATCTCAAAGTTACTGTATTGTCACTAGAGACAAAAGCCTGAAGCCTTAAAAGATTAATTGTGCAGCATAAATCAAATGAAGAAATGAGGAAACTATTCAGTGGCTACCTACAGATGTATGGGAAGGGAACATGTCTATAGGGCTGGAACAGTGACATTCAATTTTGGCATTGAAAATAAGATTTGGCATTGAAAAAAATACTGAACTGAAAAAGGAAATATTGGCATTGAAACATTTGTGGTGGAAAATATTCCATTGGCACTGAAGTTTCACTGAAAAATACAGGCATTAAAAATGTTTTCATTTTTATTTTGAGATTTTTTTGCATTCTGATGTTTTTCAATGACAGTCTTCTTTCTTCTACATGTCACGCTTCATTCAGAGACAGTGTTCATGTCAGAGGAAGAGTAGCTTGATCATAGTGTTGAATACATTAAAGTGATGGAAATGTACATTAGGCTTAGTTGGCATGAACATTATATGACCAGGAGTCTATCCACGCTTATTTTCCCCCCTGGCCTGTATTTTGGATCAGTTGTTATTTGTCCATGGCAAAACTAACCCATTATTATTATTATTGACAACTAATTTGGAAAAATGTGGTATAAAATGTGAGAAATGATTGCTGAAATACGAGACTTTCTTTGTCCTTTTTGGCCGCTGCAAGCACCAGTACCTTAACTGCATGAATAGACATGCATCAAAATCCAAATGATCCACTGACTTGACCACATATCAACAGCGATGGCTTTTACTATTTCACCCGCTTGTTCCAGTAGACCTCTGCCAAAGCAGCATGATGTCAGTTGAAAGTTAACTTTAGCCAGTGCGGTTCTGTGACAAAATAATGGCAGAGGCGCACACACACACACATACTTGCTGTTTGAGAGTTCGCTGTGAACTAGTGTAAGCCATTGCCTCAGGTTTGCCAGAGGTTATGGAGCTAGTGATGTGTCAGTTCTTTTAAGTTGAATGATGGGCTGCCCCCACCTCCCATTTTCAATCATAGGATATAATTTCTTTTAATACAACTAGGATAGGTATTCTTGACATATCCCACTTTTTAACCATCACTATGATAGAATATTTCAATAAATTAGAGATGCAGAATCTTCTTGCAACAAATAAGAATGTAACTTGGGCAGTGACCAGCAGAAGTGCTACTAAATGAAGAGCCATTGGGGAGCCGAAAGAACCTGATTTCCCATCACTATTCAGAGCAGACGAGATGACAACTGGTTAAGGAAGCGTGACGTCCTCTAGTATGCAGATTATATGCAAATCATGCTCCTCCCCTCAGACTCCTCTCCATGCCAAAAGGGTGACAGAAAACTGAAAACCAGTGACACTGAATATAAAGTGTCTTTTTTAATATAATGTGTTTTTTTTTAATTATTTATTTATTATTATTATTTAATTGATTCTGTAATTATTTTGTTTTTACACATAGTTAGCAGCATGGCTCTAGAAATGGCAATGTCAGCCAGTCAGTCGGATGGTCCACCAATTGGGTCTAGGTTTACATCTAGCACCATCATAAGTTTGAGAGTTTGGGTTTGAGTTAAATACATACATAATACTACCTGATGGATTGCTATGTGTGGCCCTGCGATGGACTGGCGACCTGTCCAGGGTGTACCCTGCCTTTCGCCTGATGTCAGCTGGGATTGGCTCCAGCCCCCCGCGACCCTGTACGCAGGATAAGCGGTTGATGATGGATGGATGGATGGAATATCAACCAGAACATTCAGCACTAACCTGCTGTATTTTATGCCATATGTCATATAGTAACAATAGTGCCCATTATGTCTGCACATGTCATTCCAACAGTATAGTCCTGTCATGACAGTTGTCTACATTTAAGAGACATTTAGCCTAATGCAAGTTGTGATGAACACCTGGTATCTTCTCAATGCTCTTGAGACTGTGCTGGGAGACACATGCAACGGCACATGTGGATGCGCCATCCTGGAGGAGCTGGACTACCTGTGCAAGCTGAATGGGCTGCAGGTACAGCCTCATGCTACAAGTAGTAACAAGGACACAAGCAAAACACAATACTTAAGGACAATCAGTCAGGAAGGATAAGGAGAGAGCAACTGTCTGTGGCCACCACCTGCAAAACCATTCCATTTTTGGGGATTGTCTTGCTGTAGCCTTACCAGTGCACCTGTTGTCACTTTCATTTGTACCAAACAGGTGACAGTGATTCACAATCGCTTATGTTTCCTAACTGGACAGATTGATATCCCTTAATTTTAATTAATGTTATGCTGTGATGATTAAGTGTTCCCTTATTTTTTTGAGCAGTGTATATATATACATGCTGATTTAATTGCAAACAATCACATATAACAATATTTGTTTGGAAAACACCCCAAATGAAGATATTTGAACTGAAAAACATTGTAACATGAGTAAAGCATTGAATATAAATATCTAAAGGCTCAAGGTAAATTTCTTAATAAATTAATCATCTATTTAATATATTAAATTTGACAGCCATGTTGATAATCATATCAAATGACTTTAATTTGGTAAGATGAAGTAGGGGATTCACACTCACTTCTGGCTATCAGAAATAGTCAGTTTATCAAATCAAACAATAAAACTTGGATTTATTTATTATGGGGCACCATCCCATATCAGCAAAAGTCAAATGAATTGCTTACTAATAAATTTGATTGATTACTTCTATCTTGATCTGAAGGTTGCTACAAAGTTTACTAAACTACGCAACAACTACTGAATACACGTTATTAGATGACTGAATAGATGAAGCCACGAATACAGCCAGACGTGTTTTATAAATGAACAATCATGAAATCTTAGCCAAATACATAAAATGTGTTAAAATTGTTCAGGAGGGGGGAGGACGGGCAGTGATATTTCTCTGTGGGCTGTGTGAGGGAGGCTCGGATGCATTCAGCCCCACAGAGAATTTTGATTTTCTTATGTGTTTCTTGTGGAACTGTATTCAGGTATTGTTGTTGTCTAAATGTCATGTAAAGAATTAATAACGTTTATTACAGACTTTCAGTTGCAGATACCAAAAACATGCATAATGGAATTATCCACTTTAGTAGTCTAAGCAGTAGAGTGTTAATCCAGGTTTAAATGCCAAAAATGACAAGTTAAATCTGTTAAATAAATACACATATACACATCATATACAGTGAGAAAGTCAAGTAAATCAATACATGTCAGTGTTATACAATGTCCAGCTAACCCATTAAGAGATAGAAAAAGGTGTCACCTCTGAGCAGTGGGGCTTACCTGATTTGTCTGGTTTGTATAGCTCACATCATATCCATTTACATGTGAAAGCCCTCCCTAGACCTAAGGGAAGGGGGTTCATGGGGGCAACACTGACACAAAAAATCCACGTCAATTCCCGACTGTTCCTGACAGTTTTTAGTGCTGGCCTAAAATTCCTGTGAGCAGCCGTTAGGGTTAAGTTAGCTCCAAACTACTGTAACATTAGTTGACATTAGCTACGCTCGTTACTGTAAGTACGTGCAATAAAACCTTCGCAAGTAAAAAGACAATAGTTTATCAATACACCTGTCTGTAAGGTAATGTTAAACATGTAGAAATGGTTAATTTAATCCTCTCTGTCCTCAGTATCTCATCCTGTATGTTTTATACAAGCACAGCTAACGCTAGCTTGGCATCAGCCAAATGTTAAAAACAAGCTAAATAGAAAGCTCTGTCTGGAGCACAGACTGGTCTGTAGTCTTAAAAACTCAGCTGCTGGCTGAGACACACCGGCCGCTCCTCCTTCTACCTGGTAACGTTACCTGCAGCCAGGAGAGAGGAGGAGGGACATGATGTTATTCTTTCTAAACGTCACTCACTAATGTTACTTGTGATGTCAGATAAAGTTATTGAGTTACTTTGCTGTTGTAAACATTAATGTTGCTGCTCTAGAAACAACATTTAGCTGTATTTAAAATATTAAATTAAGGCAGTTAATATGTACACATATGTTTATTTATTGCAAGTGATATGTCATCTCAATATATAACGTTATCGCACATTGAATATTTTCCTACCTCATGCCCGTTGGGTCTGGTCTTACCAAATAACCATCACTAAATAATAGTAAAGTATCGATAGTGGTATCAATAAAGAATCAGATCGTTAAGCAGTCTCAATAAGGGTATCAATATCAATAAAAATTAACGATCCCCATCCCTACTTATAAACAATAAGCTTATAGAAAAAGATTATTGAACAAGGTACCCAATATCGAGGCCAGAAATACTTGATTGAGACATTGTCTGTCCAGCCATCCATCCATCTACTGTTTTTTGTGTAAGAACAATTTTCAAATGTTTGGGAGGAAATAGCACTAAGTTGACAGAGCGTGCTCATGTTCTCACGATTAACCATTTGCTAATGCTGTTGGATATGTGTTACCGATATTACGGCAGGCTCATAAATGCTTGTGTAGGAGAGTGGACTCTAATCTGTTGCCAGACTGGGTGATGCAAGTGTGTCTATTCTGAAACTTGCCACTGTTGCTTTGGGTGTTTAGAGTGAGGCTAATTTAGGTTGGCTAAGGTTGCTTCTGTTGTTGTGTGTGTTGCAGCATTTGGCCAGTTACCTCAGAACATACTGAGGTGATTGTTATATAAAACTAGATTTAAAGGATGAGTTTAGATTTGATTTGGCTAACATAGACTGCTGAGGCCTAAGGGATCCCTTCACATCTAGTATGGACAGGAGGGGGATTACAGCCACGAAGAACTCTTTCACTGTACAAATGGACAACAGTGTCAGTCTTCAACCAGACCAATAAAGTATAAAACTATGTGTGAATGCTATTTATTGACATAATGTATATTAAAGCTGGGGTAGCAAGACTTGTAACATGGGCCTTTTCTCTTAACACAAAAGTAACTCACCGGTGCACTGCTGCTAACTGTAGCTAACAGTGTTGATACAGCATCCTGATTGCCCCTCATTCCCACAGATTTAAAAAAAAAAACTATTTTTAATCTTCTTGCTTTGCGCCTGCCACGGACTTCTCTTTTCCCCACACTCACTCACACACGCACACACATACACCGCTTCTTCCTGTCTCTCTCCCCATGTGTCTGCTCTGCTGATTTTCTCCATCAGCAGTAGGCTATGCTCGTCTTTTTCTGGATTTTACCACACGCAATTTGTTTTCAAAGCAGCTGGTGTGCTGCTTGGGGGCTCAGATGGTTGAAACCAACTTGGTACAGAATGACATCTACACTTGTGTGTTCACTCTTGCTTTACCATGTCCGCGTGTTATAGCTTAATACTGGATAACATCTCTCTCTATGTTTCTCTGCAAAATGCTTAAATGGGTTGCAAAATACACATGGCTATTAATATACCTGGGCAGTCCCCCGAAGTAAGTAAGTTCATCAAGTTTAGTTGTGACCCATTGTTCTGGAAGAGGCTGTAGAAAGTTCACAGCTGCTGTTGTAAATACTGCTCAAAAAATAAGGGAACACTTAATCATCACAGTATAACATCAGGTCAATTAAACTAGGGATATCAATCTGTGCAGTTAGGAAGAATAAGCTGCTGTATATCAGTGTGACCTGTTTTGGTACAAATAAAAGGGACAACAGGTGCACTGGAGAGGAAACAGCAAGACAACACCCCAAAAGGAAATGGTTTTTCAGGTGGTGGCCACAGACTATTGCTCTCCTTATCCTTCCTGACTGATGTTTTGCTAGTTCTGCGTTTTGACGACTGATGGCATGAGGCAGTACCAGCAGCCATTTCAGATTGCACAGGTAGTCCAGCTACTCCAGGATGGCACATCCATATGTGGTGTCACAAGAAGGTTTACGGTGTCTCCCAGCACAGTCTCAAGAGCACAGAGGAGATACCAGGAGATGGGCCGCTTAACGAGGAGAGCTAGACAGGGGTTTGAAGGGCATGAACCGAGCAGCAGGACCTGTATCTGCGAAGAGGAACAGGATGAGCACTGTCAGAGTAGTCTACAAAATAGTGTTGTCAAAAAAACACCATCTTTTCAGATCAGACTGGGTTACCAGGTTTTCCTTTGAAACAGGAATCTTGGCTTTGTGTGTATACCTCCACTAAAGCAGGTTTGCCTTGACAGAAACTGCATGAGGCCAAGGTAATTGTTGGGGTTTGTCTGCTGATATGCTTTCAAAGCTGGCTGCTGTTTGGTACTTTGTTCCTCGGCTGTTGTCAAAGCTACTGCCCCTTTTAAGTGCCCTCAGATCAGTAGTTCTGTGTTTTTAAAGTTGGCCTTTGAGTGAAAGTTGCATCTTTAATGTCTCCAAACACTGGCTGTAATAAGATGTTTGACTGGGTCTCCATGAACTCACTCAGATGTTTAAATCTAGCTCGTGTTTGTTCTCTGGAATGCCTCATAGGCTATAGTCCGCCATCTTTCTCTGAGCTTGTACGGGAGCTTGGAAATAATACATTTCAAAGTAGATGTAACATCAAGTTCAACCATATAGTCCAAATCTTGCATGGCTTTTCCAATCTTCATTTCATCACCAAAATGTTTTTTAACAGTTGTGTGTGTAAGTGAGAACAGCTAGGGTTCGGGGTTGTAAAGCACCAGTCGTAGTTATCACCGCTCTCCACCTGGAGTGTCGGCCAGAACATTACTTAAGGCTAGGATGTACTTCTGGAGTATTGGGACAGGAAATGAGAGTCGAGATGGAAGGATGGTTCAGCGTTATTGTATTCAGGACATAAATGTGTGTGGTTTTTCTGTCATCAACGCACACCTCTTAGGAGTACAACACATTATGGTAGTAACATGACCCACTAACTAGCTTGCACACAATGTAATGAGCACGATGCGGTCCTCTCACCTGTAGTTCTGCAATAGTGATGTCACACATTTACCCGACCTGATTGCTCTCTCACTTTCTCAACTGAAATACACAGAATGGATATTACACAATGAAAAATAAGGTTTTGTACAATGTGGCCTCTGAATATCCTTTCCTTGTCTCTAGAAACTGCACCACACTGCCGTGACACACCACAATATCAACGGTGACCATCACATAATACCAACCCTATTCAATTGGCGGCCCAACATACATCTGATATGACAACATAAGTAAACTAGCGGAAGTAACCAACGAGAGAGCCAGGCTATTTTGTTTCCTTCTCTTCTCTGATGAAAGTTTGACATGCGCTGTACCGATAACCGATAACCAGGACTGACAACTATGTACGAACTAAGTACATGGTGCAATAAAACCTTTGCGAGTAAAAAGACAATACTTTATTAGTACACCTGTTTAGTATAAACATGTAGAACGCAATATAGGCTGCTCAGTCCATCCACCGCTGCTGTGTTTTGTCACAAGCACAGTGCTAGTTCGGCTAAAGATATGTCTTTAGTAACTGTTTAGCTTAGTTTGCCACGTACAATAAAATATGGCACATATAGGGTCAAAACTGAGCTGCTGGCTGAGACTAACCAGCTCCTGTCTACCAGCAGCAGGAGCAGGAAGAAGGACTGAAAGGGACTGAGTTCATCATTATTTCTAAACTTTAATCAGTATGTTGTTGTCAGATTTTTACTTTTACTCAAATTTGTTTCCAGTGAGATATTAGTGACTTTGCTGTTGAAAATCCTGTTGCTGCTCTAGAAACATTTAGTTATAAATTATTTGATTATATTTTAAAAGAATATATTTTTAAAATGCATTTTCAGAAAAGAACTGATAAGAGTATCGATAAAGAGCTGAACCAATAAGGTGTATTAATAAGAGTGTATCATTAAAATTCTACAGATACCCATCCCAACTCGTGAGAAAAGGTCCGGCCCATCTCCATGTCCTAGTTTTAAAAACTGGCCCAATTGAATAGCCCTGCTATATACTATTTAATATGAGTAAAATCATAATTCATTGTGGAGCTGTTCGCTGCACATAGATTCGCTCTGCACCTCCGCTTACTCGCTTCCTCTCTCTCTCACAAATGTAGAAAAACAAATGCATTCAAGTTAACTCAGTCTATCTATTTTCTTAACACAATGCTGTCAGTGTTGGAGAACCATGTAAGGAGCCTAGCTAGAAAGGGTACAGTATCTCACAAAAGTCAGTACACGCCTGACATTTGTGTAAATATTTGATTCTGTCTTTTCATGTGACAACACTGAAGAAATGACACTTTGCTACAATGTAAAGAAGTGTGTGCAGCTTGTGTAACAGTGTAAATTTGTCCCCTCAAAATAGCACATCACACTGCTATTAATGTCTAAACCGCTGGCAACAAAAGTGAGGACACCCCTAACTGAAAATGTCCAAATTGGGCCCAATGAGCCATTTTCCCTCCCCAGTGTCATGTGACTCGTTAGTGTTACAAGGTCTCAGTTATCGCTCTCACACTCCCTCATACTGCTCACTGGAAGTTCAACATGGCACCTCATGGCAAAGGACTCTCTGAGGATCTGAAAAAAGAATTATTGCTCTACATAAAGATGGCCTAGTCTGAAAGAAGATTGCCAAGACCCTGAAACTGAGCTCCACGGTGGCCAAGACCGTACTGCGGTTCAACAGGACAGGTTCCACTCAGAACAGGCCTCGCCATGGTCGACCAAAGAAGTTTAGTGCACGTGCTCAGCGTCATATCCAGAGATTGTCTTTGGGAAACAGACGTATGAGTGCTGCCAGCATTGCTGCAGAGGTTGAAGGGTGGGGGGTCAGCCTGTCAGTGCTCAGACCAGACGCCGCACACTGCATCAAATATGTCTGCATGGCTGTCGTCCCAGAAGGAAGCCTCTTCTAAAGATGATGCACAAGAAAGTGTGTGGCGGCAGCCAGGTGAGGAGTACAAAGAAAAGTGTGTCTTGCCTGCAGTCCAGCATGGTGGTGGGAGTGTCCTGGTCTGGGGCTGCCGGCACTGGGGAGCTACAGTTCATCGAGGGAACTATGAACGCCAACATGTACTGTGACAAACCGAAGCAGAGCCTGATCCCATCTCTTCTGAGACTGGGCCGCAGGGCAGCATTCCAACATGATAACGACCCCAAACACCTCAAAGACGGCCAAGAAGCTGAGGGTGAAGGTGATGGACTGGCCAAGCATGTCTCCAGACCTGAACCCTATTGAGCATCTGTGGATCATCCTCAAACGGAAGGTGGAGGAGCGCAAGGTCTCTAACATCCACCAGCTCCGTGATGTCGTCATGGAGGAGTGGAAGAGGACTCCAGAGCCAACCTCTGAAGCTCTGGTGAACTCCATGCCCAAGAGGGTTATGGCAGTGCTGGAAAATAATGGTGGCCACACAAAATACTGACATTTGGGCCCAATTTGGACATTTTAACTTACGGGTGTCCTCACTTCTGTTGCCAGTGGTTTAGACATTAATGGCTGTGTGATGTGTGCGCGGCACCAGAGTTACACTGTAATTCTGTGGGAAACACTGTACTGTGCATTTACAGATGTTTCTGGTGGTTTCTCTTAAAGCTAATAAGCCTATTTCTTCCATGCTGGCATTTCACAGGCATGCTGCTACATAACACCACTCCCTGGCAATCAGATCGCCAATCAGTGATCCATGATTAGACAATATGAAAACAGAGAAGATCGCGCAAGTCTAGTCACCATTAAACATTGGTACTTCTCTTTTAGGCAGGAGGGAAAGATTCTGCTGTCTGATCATAAGCTCTGCGATGTCATTTTGTCTTTGCGCCACTGCACTTAAGTTTTCATTAAACACATTGCTGGTTTCAGGATCTTTGGTTCTGTGTTTGGAACTAGATGTCTGCTGATTGCTATCAGGGACATGTCCACCTGCTCTCTGGAGTGGAGTCTTAGGTATAGCAGCCACTTCAATAAATTCCAAAGCAGAAATTTCAGGCAACGAAGGACCCACTTCTGCCTTGCTTGCTTCCTCATAATAGATATTCATAGTGTCCTCATGGCTCCCATGTGGCTTAATGGGGCTCAGCCTCCCGATACACATTGTCCTCCTCCTCTGGCTCAGTCTCCTCCTGACTAAGGAGTACTTTAATTTTGGCATCTGCTTCCACAATATGGGCTTCTAGTTCCACCTTTTCCATCTTTGATTTTAATATCGTTTTCCTCCAGCTGTAAAGCATGTTTTTCCTTTTAAAGCTGCAGATTGAGCCTCCAGGCAGCTTCTATTTTAGCAGCGGAAGAGGCTTTAGATGATGTTGTTGACCTTTTTTGACCTTTTTGGAAATACTGTCCTGTGGTTCAAAAGGCATGTAGGCACTCCTGTCTCCATTCATTAATACACAACACAATTAATTCCTTTGTTTATTCATGACCAATAGATTGACTCATCGTAATCGCGTCCATCAAGATCCAGCAAACAGCAAGCTTCTATAAGCATTTGCCTAGCAATCCAGCTTGTTAGTCCTTTACAAGATGCCGTTCTTTAGCCAGTTTTTTGACTATGAAGTGGCTGACAAGATTTTCTAAGGAGCCACCTGGAGTCAGGTGGGAAGACGCCGACACACACACTTCAAAAGCACCCACAGAGATAGTCTGTTCATTTTAACTGAAAAATTATTTATTTATCTATACTCCGGTTGACTTTCCAACACTGGAAAAAAAAGACCAACACACATCATTACTAATGTGAAGCGTTGCGGTCAAAAAACTGTTTGCTCTCCGCCAACTAGCTCATCCACAGGCCCTCCCTGTGGTCTACAACAGTGGTTCCCAGCCTTTTTTCCTTGGCGCCCCCCCACTTTTATCTAAGAAAAGCTGAGCCCTCCCAACAGCATTACTTACCAATAGCGAACAAATGGAGTCAAGTGACACCTCCATGGCTCTGTGTAAATCAGTGCCAGCTCTTGGTCGGCCTTCACCAACAGTCTCCTGGTGTTTTGCCTATTACAAAATATAGGCCTACAGCTTGCACTAACTTAAGTGTTTTCAACATATACTTTACTTGGGCGGGCCGGACAGGTATAGTTGCACCTGCCAAAGTATATTTGCCAACCCACTTCAGCATTTTGCAGAGAAACGGTGAGGGAGAGGTCATCTGGTATTACGTCAACAGACACGCAGGAAATGTTACATTAGGGAGCGACAGTGAACGCGCCACTGCAGATGTCACTCACTAACGTTAAGTTTCATTTTCGATCCACATGCGGCGCACTGGAAAACTTAATCACGGGTGAGTTTATTAAACACAGCGACTTTATGAAACGTACTGCTGATGGAGAAAGTCAGCTGAGACACACACGAGGAGAGAGAGACAGAAAGAGGTGGAGCAAGGCGGCGTGTTTTCCGTGAGAGACCAGAGGTGTAGGCGAGGTGTGTGTGAGTGTGGGGAGAAGAGCGGAGGAGCAGATTCAAGGTGGACAATGACATGCAATAACCTACTGTTAATACAAATAGCCTACTATATACACCGCTATCGAGCCCACCCTCCACTGGCCGCCTTAATGAGAGCTCAACAGTCCAATGAGCGGATCTGAGAGACAGAACCGCGACACCAGATTGTGGACTTTTGTGTCGTGATTGTGGTCTCTGTTTCAAAACCATTACAGCCCTACTACTAAGTAGTCTGCCTATTTTCAGTGAGGAAAAAATGTAAACAGACTTTTGTATAAATTATCTAGTGTGTTATCACGATTTTTAAAAAATGTGCAAACCAAAGTTTTTTTGACAACCTCAAAACAGATAAAGCTTTGGGCACCCCCTGACATCTCTGGCGCCCCCCTTAGGGGGGCGCGGACCCCAGGTAGTGAACCACTGGTCTACTTAATGGCAACCTATCAGCGCCACAGAGATGCAGAATCAAGGAGGAGAAGGTCAGTAAACAATGGAAAATGTCCTCCTAATTCATAAACCACAATATCAAAAATTGATCTGCCCTCTGATCAGGAGTACTACTCAGTCACATTGTGAGTTACTCTGATGAAAGTCATGCTAGTTGGATCAGCCTGTGATTTAATTTTTTTTATTTTGGGGGGAATTTTGAATCCAGCCCTCAGTTGGTTGGTGAGTTTGGTTTCTGTTTACCATTGTTACTTTGCTAATGTACAGTAAAGATTTTGAACTATTTTGTTCATTGAGATCTGATGTGTGATTTTAGTGTTCCCTAAATTCTGGTGTGATAAACATGAGAATACCAAAGCATTTGTAATTGTCACAATTTTCTGGGAGAAGCAGTGCATTATGTGACATGCAGGGGTGCCCATATTTTTGGCCATGACAGTAGTGTGATTTGAACAGCATCCACTAGCCCTTTTCCTTCGTAGCTTTTTTGATTTGTGTCCAAGTTCTTTCTATTAAGAAATTTTCTTTCAGTAAATACATCAGCATTTATGTTTCTACCCTTAATATAGCGAGCTAGGTCATAACATCTGTTACCACCAGGCAGGTGAAACAGTGCTCAGCTGTGTAAATTAAATTGGTTTAAGAATTCCTTTGTGCCTGTATCAGTTTGAATTTTAAACAGTGGCCTAAAATTATTTTGTATGCTTTGTATGTTGCTGATGTTATGTGTCTATAAATTTGGATGGGTATAGCTCTGTAGAGCCCAAGTCAAATTTTCCACATGGAAAGTATCCATCTATTCATCTGTCATCTGTCGTTCTATTGTTCTATCTATTGATTTGTTTCTCCCTCTTGTAGTTGAACATACACTGAACAAAATTATAAACGCAACCCTTTTTTGCCCCCATTCATCATGAGCTGAACTGAAAGATCTAAGACTTTCTCTATGTACACAAAAGGCCTATTTCTCTCAAATATCGTTCACAAATCTGTCAAAATCTGTGTCAGTGAGCACTTCTCCTTTAATGAGATAATCCATCAACCTCACAGGTGTGGCATATCCTGAGTCCCAACATGCCTTCAAGAGTGTGAAGTGTCTTTTGCATCACCCTCCTGTGCCATAACAGAATGCTTCTTAATATTCAAACATATTTAAAGCTATGAGACTTATAAGGCTCTATAGCTATACTCTATAAGAATCTATCTTTACATAATAATCAAGTACATGTGTATATGTATAACTATATCTATTCATCCTTCATTAAACAATGGATATTCACTAGAATCATTCATATGTATCATCAATATAGTGCTAACTTTCGTTTAGCCAAATAAAACACTTTATGCCCTTTATTCAGTTCCTTCAATGTATTCGCTCTATTTTATCTGGACAGACATGGATGGAAACTGCAAGTTGACTGGTTGGCGGAGGCATGCAACTCGGGATAGTATTTCTAGTTCATTTTGAAAATAATCAGCACAACAAGTCAATAATGAAAGTAATCATTAGTTACAGCCCTAATAGGGTTAACGTCACTACTGCACATTAGGGCTGCACATTATGGCCAAAATTATAATCGCTATTATTTTGATCTATATTGAGATCACGATTATTGATCACAATTATTCATTGAATTTAGGGACAACATATTCCTATTGCACTTTAAAATTTAAATAAACAGTCAACTGTTTTTACATCCATGATGTGCTGCATTTCTGCTAATGTACAAATCTTTGCATCAAAATAAGACCGGTCGGTTGTCTGCACGCCTGAATCTCCCACAGGGAGCATTTCAGAATCAGAGCGTTTGGCCTGCCTGATTTTGCTGACATGTTTAGGTTTTGTTGATTTGGTAATCAGTGCTTGCTTTTTGTGCTTCTCCTATGATTAAGTAGGTTATGTAGATAAATGGTCCTTTTTTGTCTGTTTTAACTGTGTTTTTTGTTGATTTATGATCGGGAGTATGCACAGGGTGTTTTATTTTAAAAATCGACTGGATTCTCTATCTTCTGTGTTTGCCCAGTTCGATGTACTCAGCTTGACGTGGCTTCCGTCAAAAATAGACTTGTGTATTCTTCGCAGAGCGGAGCCGAGAGCTGTATCTGGCACACTTCTGGGACGCACTGACCAGGGGCGTTAGTGTGGTGGTTAGCACTGTCGCCTCACAGCAAGAAGGTTCAAACCCTGGTTACCCCGGCCTTTCTGTGTGGAGTTTGCGTGTTCTCCCCGTGTCTGCGTGGGTTCTCTCCGGGTGCTCCGGCTTCTTCCCACCATCCAAAGACATGCAGGCTAGGTTGATTGGTTACCCTAAATTGTCCTTAGGTGTGAGCGTGAGTGGTTGTTCGTCTATGTGTGGCCCTGCGATGGACTGGCGACCTGTCCAGGGTGTACCCCGCCTTGCGCCCGATGTCAGCTGGGATTGGCTCCAGCCCCCCCGTGACCCTGTACGCAGGATAAGCGGTTGACGATGGGTGGGTGGATGGATGGCCGCGACCAGCTCTGGCAGCCACGGCGCAGCAGACTTTGCTGTTTTCTCTGGACTGTAACAGCAGGAGGGTGCGCGCCCAGCCAAATTGCCCCCCTTGGATTTAGGAAGCGCTTGATTTGATATGCAGCAGAGGTTTCCATGAACGGAGCACGCATTTTAAACGGCGATATCACTGTCGATCATGTTCATTTAATTGGGTGAAGCTAAAATCGTAATTGCGATCAATATTTGATATTAGTACTGCACATGTCAGGAGCCAATGAGGACAGAATGTTGGACAATGAATGGATTAATCGTAAATTGTATACCTCCTGTTGTTATCTCCACACCTACAGCATGGACAGGCTGACATCTGTTTGTTAAATAGGTATTTGTTCATGTGTTTTTGTAGCTGAGCTCATGTTGCTGTGTGTATGGAGGTAATATTACTAAAGAAAGGCTGCTTGTTTTTTTGGTGATGTTGAGCTGACAGCTTACTGCACTTTGCAGTGTGTTAGTGGTGTTGACACCCAGCGACAGCGTGTTGCTAACTATAAACACTTGTCTATTGCCTGTGTGTTGCAGCATTTGGTCCGTGTGCTGCTGACTAAATACTCAACCTTAGAGCCCTGTGCTGATTGGCTTATTCGTAGACTTAGCTTCTATCCAACTAAACTTGAACTGAACACAAAGACGCATGCACACACACAAGGCTTAACATTTCCCCTAACAGTTTCTTTCAGAAACACAAACGGGCTCACTAAGCAGCATACAGCTGGGAGGGGGTGGGGGTTTGAGGCGTTGACTGACCCGATTCCTCCCTCTCCCTCAACAACACTGTGAGCGACAGAGGGTGCAGACAGGCAAGCAGCAGGCAGAAAGTGAGAGGCGAGCGGACGAAAGAGAAGACAAAGGAGGCAGAGGCAGCACTCGCTCTGCTCTGGATTAACCCTTTCTCCTTACTAAATGTTGCTTTTTGTGGATTTCTCTCTTTTACGCGTCTTTCATCATCCCTTTGCTCAGCCGTGGTATACTGTCTCTCTCACACACACACACTGTTTTCCCAGAGGATCAACAATTGGTGTTTGTGAACGGGGTCCTGGAGGAATGATCATGGATGGATGGAGGCAGAAGGGAGGACTGTGTCTGCTTTTCCCATGGAGATTGTGTCATTCTCTATCCTCCCTCTGCTGGCTGAGCAGTCTCTTTCCTCTCGCTCTCTTTTGTATTAAGGCACCCTCCCTCATTCCCTCTTTCCTTTCTTCCCTACCTTCGCTGCACAGGCTTTTGTCTATCTGACAGGCTTGTCTTTTTAACGCTCTCCCTACCCAGCGACCCCCTTTGACCGACTCAAAGACCAGACGAATCTGACTGCGAGCAAAGGCGTCAGGCTATGCTAACAGCTAGCCACCAGAGCGGTGTATACACCCCAGGGTATCACTGCTAAGCTTGTTGTGCAAGTTGGATCTATGAGTGTGTGTGTGTGTGTGTGTGTGTGTGTGTGTGTGAGAGAGAGTAAATGAGTTCAGACATCACAGCAGAAGCATTAGCTGACAGATGACTAGTCGTTTATTGTGGATTTGGTGCGACCTCAGAAGGAAGGAAGACAGCAGGAGGAAGGAGAGGTGCGTATGCAGAGTTGAAGGGAACACCCCTGACACTTGCTGCTCAGTATGCTCTCCTGAATAGATTCTGTGGACTTTTTGTCTGTCATTTCAACAGTGAGATTACCATGAGAAAGTCTGGCCAACCCGGGTCTGGAATTCTTTATTTCACAACATGGTGGTGGTTTGATTTTCCTTCATTCATTTTTTACCACTAACGCTCCAGAATGGAAATTACGTGAGTTACTGGCAACTTGCAGCCTCGGGTCAACCATTTCACCCCAAATATTTAGAAATTTGCTTGTGGAAAAACTATTTTGACTCAGTCTTGTTGTAGATAGATTTACAATCTGTCTGCTCTCTGACACCCAACGGGGTGAAGATGAAGAAGACAAGCAGCAGCACGCTGAGGCGGGCTTGGCCCAGCTCTGACCTAGTAGAGTGCCCGTTGCCACAAGCGGTCTCTGGGAGTCGGCGCTCTCGCAGCGAGAAGGACTACAGAATCCACAAACACAGCAAGAGGATCCGCTACCCTCCACAGTATCTGTGCCAGAGTCCGCCTGCTTACATACACACAGGTATTGTACAACCGCACAGATGGAAGCGCACTACAGGTTTGAGAATGGGTGGGAAGCTGTATGTGCTCTTTAGGAGCTCTGACATTCTGGCTGCAAAAAGGCATTGCTTTCACAAGTTTATGTTGTATTAGAAAGGTCACTTTAACTGTAACTTTTATTATATATATTCAGTAATTTATATAAAGATTTATATAAATGCATCAATATAATTTCAATACAAAAAAGTTTCAGTGCAGTATGTGAAACTAATAAAGGGCACTTATACTTCTATAAAGTTGGGAAGAGAGACAGATATTTAGAAAATGGTCAAAGATTGTGCAGCAGTGTCTGAAATATACTTTGAGACTTTGATACCTAATATAAGTCTAATTTGAAAAGCCATGGATACCCATAGTCATAATGCAACGTGATTACATTATTGATTAGGCCCTCGTGTGTCAAACTGCAGTTCTGTGAAATATTGGATTGCTCCTTTTAACTTGCTTTTGATGTCAAAAATGACTACCAAGGATCTGCATTAGTAACATAGATTAAAACAATTGTAACGATAGCTCCGAAGTGCCCTACTTCCGTGTTCACAGCCACCTACTTAGCTAGCGGACCTGATGATGGTTGTTGCCATGGATACCATTCAGTATCCATGGCAACACCAACCACCATCATTTGTGCCAATTCATTACATATTCTGGTAACTTGGCAGGAATGCAGGTGGTGTGTGGAGTTTCTTTACATTTGCTGTTTAGTGGAAACAATGAGCAGACTGCAATTGTGATACATGAGTGTGTGTATCTTAGCATTAGCTAATGATGGCTAGTTCTATGTTCTTAGAGTGAGTGGCTCATGGAGCATAGGGACCTGCATGAAGTTCACAGAAATTGGAACTAACATGTAGGGAGATCTCTATCAAGTTTGTTTGATTAGCAAATCGGTGTAATGTTATTTTGTCACTCACACCATTACGCACAGATACATTGACAATCACACACTCAAACGTTAACTCATTTATGAGAAACAGTAGAGCTCAGTAAAGAATCCCGGTAGAGTTTGGTAAAGAAAGACAACAACAAAAACAGACTACCTTTTTTCACTACAAAAGCAAGATTAAAAATGAATACATAGCCTCTGAAAACAAACTACTATTATTAAATGTATTCCAATTTCTATCCGTGAATAAAAACTAAATTAATTAATTACAGTTTGAATGAAACAGTGGTGGTTGAGTGTCGAGGTGTGGTGGATGTGGTCACACCAGAGCCTAGCTTAGCAGTTTGTGAACAGTACAACAGATTCAGATTACAACGAAATTGAGTGCAGTCCCGATGGTGCATTCCCACATAACAGATAAAACAAATGATGACAACAAAGTATAAAATATTAAAAGTAGGGGTGGGAATCTAGGCACCTTATAATTTGATTACAATTCAGAGAACTATGATGCAGTTTTAGAACGGTGCTTGATGCATCTTGATGCATATTTTTTCCATACAGGATTTCTGGATAACTACCAAAAATTTCATTTGCACATCAAAATCCAAAAGAAACATTTCCTCATTAGCTTAAAAGGATTAGTTTGCATTCCTAACCTCAGCCCCTCTGTGGTCACCATCCTTTCCTCTGCTCCACAAGCTTTCACCATTTTCTGCCACTCGCTCTGTCTCTTTTGCTCACCACACACTCGCTACACACACATTACACACTGTTCCTTAAAAGACCTAACTTACACTGCTCTGATATCAGCACCTGTCTCGTACATGTCCTTTGCTATCCAAGCGTTCACTGTTACTGTGCTCGCATGAGTTGTGCATTAATATTGATGATGGTGTGATTTTCTTTTTTCAGTGGCACTCATTCAATCAGCAGCGGTGGTGTTGATATAGGGGAACACTGGTCTCTGTTATGTGCAGACCACAGCCTCTGCGGTCGCTGCCCTTCCGCACTTCTGAGTTCTGCCTTTTGTGTTCCGTCAACATTACGTTAGCAGTTACCATTAAGAAAATCGATTTTTGAGAAATGTAAATCAATTCAGAATATTCAAAGTCTGTGTCTTGATGCATCTAATATATTTTCCCTACCCCTAATAAAAAGTTTGAGCTGAAAAGAAATCAAGGTTCTAAATATACAATAAAAAATATAAAGTGTGTAAATGACTAAACCAACTGCACGTTGGCCCAGTTGCAGTGTCCCGTTCCATGAATGTAACTGTAGGTATTATAGTGCTGATAGTCACACAGTACCCAAACAGTCATTGTCCAGTTCTTGTATGACTGGGGTAGAAGCTGTTCGTAAGTCTGTTTGTTGTTGATTTGATTGACCTGAAGCGTCTACCAGATGGCAGCAGGTCAAACAGATGATGTCCAGGGTGGGATGGATCTTTTAGTATGTTGGCTGCTCTACTGAGGCAGCAAGAGCTGAATAAGTCCTCCAAAGAGTGCGAGTAGTGAGCAGCCAGTGACCTTCTGTGTAGTATTATGACCCTCTGAAGGGCTCTCTTGTACGATGCTGAGCAGCTGGCATGCCACCCAGGGATACAGTACACTCTCGATGGAGCAGCAGTAGAAGGACAGCAGCAGTTTCTCCTTTAGGTTGTTTTTCCTGCCGACCAGGAGGAAGTAAAGTCTCTGCTGTGCCTTCTTGACTGCTGCTGGGGTTGGTAGTCCAAGAGAAGTCTTCACTTATATGTGTACCAAGGAACCTGACAGCAGTGCCCAAGCATGAGTGCAAGGGATGCTTGCCCTCCACTGATACATTGTCCTAGCAATTTCACCATTTAAAGGTTAAGTGTGTAAGTTTTAGTGACTTCTAGTGGTGAGGGTTTCAAATTGCAAGGGATTGCAATAAACTCTTCACTCACAGCCCCTCCCCTTTCCAAGCGTGTAGGATAGCTACAGTGCCCCGACACAGGACAAAAGGTGTAATCTCTGAGACTGCAGAGTTGCCAGTCAAGAAATTAGGTTTCTTTAGGTAGATATATTAGGAAATTATATTTACTAAATTATTAGTAAAGCCAGATGTTATTGTGAATATTATTGTTAATTGTTCATCAAACAACAGCAACACCAAGAAAGGAAGTGCTACATGATGTGGCATACTCCTGTAATACATTTTACTGTAATGTAATCATGCATTTTGTTACATCTTGGAGGGTTGGCTTATCTGGACTAACATATCAAAGTAAATAAAAAACATCTCAGCAGCTATTACATCTATTCAATTCAATTTTATTTATATAGCGCCAAATCACAACAACAGTTATCTCACAGCGTTTTTCATAAAAGAGCAGGTCTAGACCGTACTCTATGATGCTATTTACAGAAGCCCAACAGTTCCCACCAAGAGCAAGCACTAGGCGACAGAGGCAAGGAAAAACTTCCTTTTAAGAGGCAGAAACCTCGAGCAGAACCATGGCTCAGGGTGGGCGGCCATCTGCCGAGAGAGAGAGAGAGAGAGAGAGAGAGAGAGAGAGAGAGAGAGAGAGAGACTACACAGTATACATACAGAGGTACAGACAGTAAAGGTGATGTTGCTATAGACTAAATGAAAAATGGTACAGATATTTATAGTAGTGTTAATGATAATAATCGTAATGATTATAATAACAATAATAACAGTAGAACTAGTAACAATAGTCGTTGCAGCAGAGGGTGTCGAGCAGGAACACGGGGGCAGCAGGTGACCCGCAGCCACAGATCCAGACTCCACAGCTCCAGAGCCAGAAAACCTGCAGGAAATGATAGGAGGAGAGAGGAGAGGGACGAGAAAGCACAAGACTACCAGAAAGGGGAGAAGTTGTGTTAGTAACATGCAATAATGGGATGAGGTTGCATACAGAGGGAGAGAAAGTAGAGGAGAGAGGAGCTCAGTGCATCATGGGAAATCCCCCGGCAGTCTAGGCCTATAGCAGCATAACTAAGGGATGGTTCAGGACTCACCTGAGCCAGCCCTAACTATAAGCTTTATCAAAGAGGAAAGTCTTAAGCCTACTCTTAAATGTGGAGATGGTGTCTGCCTCCTGAACCCAAACTGGAACCTGGTTCCAC
>NC_060168.1:4886697-4890244 GCF_021292245.1 Micropterus dolomieu | reverse complement strand
TCATGTTCCCCCCCCCCCCCCCCCCCCCCCGTTCAGCAAGCCCCAACCGGCCTGATACTTAGAGCTGTTTCTTCACATGCTAATCTCCCTGACATTACAACAGGCGTGTCTGCCTGCCTTCTAATAACACTTTCTTTCTTAAAGACAGTTGTTCAGATTGATATCAGTCTTATGTCCATCCATCCATCCATCGTCAACCGCTTATCCTGCGTACAGGGTCGCGGGTCAGTCTTATGTCTGTCAGAGCTGGAATCAAGACATGGTCAGCGTAGCTAAAGCCTTGTTCACACTACACAATTTTTAGCCTGATTTGCCGCTTGGTGACCATCAGGCTGTGATCAGGGGTAAATCAGTGGTTGACAGTTATGTGTGAAGTACTCAACGACGCATCACAGCGGCTCTCTGACACATCGTCGGCACCAGCTAGATATCTAGCGTGCCAAATATCTGGAAGAGTCAGCCGACTCAACATCCACATCCAGCCAATGAGAGCAGGCAGCTACTCTTTTACTCCCCTCCAGCTCTCTCTGTACCTCAGAAAATACCTGCTACCTGCGTGTGTTAATCCATTCTTTCACCCAGATTCTTTGTCTTTGTAATTGCTATCTGATACTGAAAGTCGTGTAGTCTGCAGGAGCCTTTAGCAAAACGTCTGGAAGCAGGCGGAAACAGCTAGCCTCCAGCGATGGAAGGTGCGTAGCCTACGGCGTAGCTACGCATGTAGCTATACATTTATACTTGTGCGTCGGTGTCGCTGTCGTTCTGCAATAACACCACCAAACGCTAGTTGGCAGTAGCACTACAGCGTCCGCTGTGTTGACCTTTGCCAGCCGAGCCGGCTAACTTCCAGTGTAGCCCTCTGCTAACGTGAATGGGAGTAAAATTGTATACGTACGGCTGTTATAGCCTTTTCAATGTTATCGACCGAGTGGATCACATTCTGGTAGTGAAATGAGTCATTTCGCTCAGGTTGCGACAGTCAAATATATTGATCCACCGTGTTACAGCCGCTGGTTTGGCCGCTAGTTAAATTTACTTCAAACCACGGGGCACTTCCTGTCGGCTCAAAGGCATTGCAAGGCTAGCCAGCCGACCAATCACAGTTCTTACAGTCCACGTTGCCTCAACATGTAGTTACATTTTTGAGGAGGTGCACGTCAGGCTGCGGCATAGGCTATGCTGTCAATTTGACGCAGAAGTGTAAATTGCACTTTACACCACTAAACCTCACCCTGGCAATAAGACTTCAGGAAACTGCTCACCATCACTGTAAATAAACACTTCAACAATTTTGGTTATGATCCGTTGACACAGCCTACTATACTTTTTTCAAGTTGGAAACATATGTGTGACATCTTTTGGTCTGACAAGAGATAACTGTTGTTGTGATTTGGCGCTATATAAATTAAATAGAATAGAATTCAATTGAAAATAAATTGACAATAACACATCCACCACACAGGATTAAAACAATGATCTAAGGAAATGTTACCTGTGCTGGTATCTTCAACTGGCATGACTGAAGCAACAGCACTCTGGTGCTCTCTGGTGTCATGAAATATAAAGTTATCAGTGGGACCTTCATCAAGACCACTTAGCTCATCTGCTGTTTATGCCTTCCATTGCAATTCAGTGGAATTAAAACACGAGTGAATGCTTTGGCATGCCGTGTACTGGATCAAGCTCCTGAAAATAGTGCCTGCTTTTCTGTTTACTGAAACAGAAAACTGACTTTGGATTGAATAATGGATTCCGAATCGAATCTTGAATATGAGAGTCGGAATCAAATTCAGTTAGTCCTTAAGATACTCACCCCGTTTTGTCCAGCTGCCGCTCTTTTGGGAAAGAAAGCCAAAAATGATCCATGGTAAATGGTGTTGCATTGATAGTTTGGTTGATAAATTTCCACTGTATACACTATTTGGGTGAGGAAATATGAACATGCTTGAATGGTCATATTCAGGGGAAATCTGGAATGGTTAGAGATGCACATATTGATCGGCCATGACCCGTGGCTGGTCCTGTGCCGGTCACATTTACACGCATGCTGCACAATGGTTCACAACACATGGCGGCATAGATAGTAACCAACTATTGTCACACACATGCACGTGCAGACAATAAAATATGCGGTCAGTATACAGTCCCCTCCAAAAGTATTGGAATGGTAAGGCAAATTCTTTTGTTTTTGTTTTTCACCGAAGACATTTGGGTTTAAGATCAAAAGATGAGTATGAGACAAGAGTTCAGAATTTCAGCTCTCAGTTCCTGGTATTCACATCTAGACGTGTTAAACAACTCAGGAAATATCACCGTTTGTTTGAACCCACCCATTTTTCAAGTGAGCAAAACTATTGGAACATGTGACTGTCTGTCTGTTCTTGTTGCCCAGGTGTTATTGTCCAAACATTAAATAGCTCTGCATGACTAGTCTAAGTTTTCATCCTTGGTTCAAACTATAAAGACTGCATTTCCTGTTAAAGAGGATAAACCAACATGAAGACCAGAGAGCTGTCTATGGGAGGACAGCAAGCCATTGTCAAGCTGAGAAAAGAAGGAAAATCGAGCAGAGCCATTAGACAAACATTGGGCATAGCAAGCACAACAATTTGGAATGTCCTGAAAAAGAAAGAAACTACTGGTGTACTGAGCAACAGACGTCGAACAGGTCGGCCAAGGAAAACAACAGTAGTTGATGACATAAATATGGTGAGAGCTGTGAAGAAACCCCCAAAACATCAGGAAGTGACATCAGCAACGACCTCCACAGTGCAGGGTGAAGGTATCACAATCCACTGTTGGAAGAAGACTCAGAGAGCAGAAATATAGAGGCCACACCACAAGATGTAAACCGCTCATCAGCAGCAAGAATCGGAAGGGCCAGAGTGAAATTTACAAAGAAGTACAGAGATGAGCCGCAAAAGTTCTGGAACCCAATCTGATGGACTGATGAGACCAAGATTAATCTCTAGCAAAGTGATGGAAAGGCCAAAGTGTGGAGAAAGAAAGGAACTGCTTATGATCCGAAGCACACAAGCTCATGTGTGAAGCATGCTGGAGGTCATGTCATGGTTTGGGTGTGTATGGCTGCTTCTGGAACAGGCTCAGTAATATTTATTGATGATGGAACTGATGAGCAGAATGAATTCAGAAGTGGACAGAAACAGTTTGTCTGCCAGTTTACGGAGAAATGCATTGAAACTAATGGGGAGGAAGTTTATCATGCAGCAGGACAATGAGCCAAAGCACACTGCCAACAAAACAAAGGACTTCATCAGGGGAAAAAGTGGAAGGTTTTAAACTGGCCAAGTTAACCAGCTGACCTGAACCCAACAGAGCTGCATTTCACCTCCTTAAGAGGAGACTGAAGGGAGAAACACCCCGAAACAAACAAGCACTGACAGAAGCTGCGCTAAAAGCCTGGAATAGCATCACAAATGAAGAATGCAACAGTTTGGTGATGTCGATGGGTCGCAGGCTTGAGGCAGTTGTTGTAAGCAAGGGTTATACCACCAAATATTAAATGTTATTTACTTTAAGATTATTG
>NC_060168.1:4865821-4886597 GCF_021292245.1 Micropterus dolomieu | reverse complement strand
AGAATGAATTCAGAAGTGGACAGAAACATTTTGTCTGCCAGTTTACGGAGAAATGCATTGAAACTAATGGGGAGGAAGTTTATCATGCAGCAGGACAATGAGCCAAAGCACACTGCCAACAAAACAAAGGACTTCATCAGGGGAAAAAGTGGAAGGTTTTAAACTGGCCAAGTTAACCAGCTGACCTGAACCCAACAGAGCTGCATTTCACCTCCTTAAGAGGAGACTGAAGGGAGAAACACCCCGAAACAAACAAGCACTGACAGAAGCTGCGCTAAAAGCCTGGAATAGCATCACAAATGAAGAATGCAACAGTTTGGTGATGTCGATGGGTCGCAGGCTTGAGGCAGTTGTTGTAAGCAAGGGTTATACCACCAAATATTAAATGTTATTTACTTTAAGATTATTTATTCCATTACTTTTGCTCACCTAAGAATGCTGTGGTCTAATACAAACGGTGAAATGTCCCAAGCTGTTTAACACATCTAGATGTGAATACCAGGAAATTCTGAACTCTTGTCTCATACTCATCTTTTGATCTTAAACCCAAATGTCTTCAGTGAACAACAAAAACAAAGGGATTTGCCTTACCGTTGCAATACTTTTGGAGGGGACTGGAAGTCGTGTTTCCCCACACAGACTATACTTGTTGGACCGTCCAAGTATGTTAAAAGAGAAACACAGAGAGAGACGTTCTCTGGTTTTATACCAAAAGGCCAGGTAAAGCAACCGTGAACACACCTGTTGATGCTGATGTCATTCAGTACCACTGTGGTCTCCATTGTTTCGATAGGCTACTATCACAAGCAAGCTGAGCAGATTAAAGTTAGATATAACCTGCTGGAAACAGGGTCGTGTAGTCTTTCAAATAAAATATACAAATATCCCCCGTCCCCCCTCACAGTTAACGCTCTGTGGGGAAACACTGAGCCGTGTTATTCTGCAGTTTATTTTCACTTGGGTTTTATTCGTACAGAAAGCTCAGTCCAGCAGCCTAACCTGGAGCACTTTTTATTTTGAGATGTGTCTGAGTGAGAGAAGCTCCTGTAACCTGCTGCAGTTTGGAGAAAAATGAAAGTTATTTAATAGTCAGTGTTTTAGAATGAACATAATGAACATATGATAGCATGACAAGCTGATCAGTGTTTATAATACTCTGTTGAACTCTGGAGTCAAGCAGCAGAAATCCACCAACACACCAAGACAGGGAACATCAAGACAAAATATGACAGAAGAGCTTGTTGCTGGGAAACGTATACGTAGCTATAACCAGTAAGATCTAACTACACAACTATCAGTATATATATACTGATATGACTGAATACTATACTTGTAGTATAATCAGTATGTACTATAATAACAGTATCGCCAATACGTAACTGTACATTGAACAGTATGTGGTAATAATTATATCTACGTCCTAATAATGATAATGTACTGTAACTGCACTGTTATATTTATGTAAGCAGTCGTTTCATAGTTCTTAAATGTTCTGTTGACGTGTGTGTGTGTGTGTGTGTGTGTGTGTGTGTGTGTGTCCTACATCCAGCCTTAGTGTTCTATCTGGGTCACACCAGAACCCAGCTGCAGTACTGCAACACCGGCAAAGAGAGCATGTGCAGACACACAGTCACACACACACACAGTGTAGGAGAGATGTATGTGGCAGAGCAGAGACATGCTACAGAGATCTTAAAAGGGAAAAGACTGTAGAGACTGTGTGAGTGTATACCGTGTGTGTGTGTGTGTGTGTGTGTGTGTGTGTGTGTGTGTGTGAATGTACGAGTGATAGCAACAAAGAGCAACTGGGGATGCGTTGTCATGGCAACCCTCTCGGCAGCCCGCCCACAAGCTTGTATGTCGGTGGGCATTACACAGTGAGGGAGGGAAAAAAAAAACACGGGTGCAGAGTGAGGCAGTGTGTGATTGGTCACACCCCCTTGTCTTTGTGTGGCGCAAGGGATTGTGGGTAGGCCTTGACTGAATGCTCATTTGTGTGTGTGAGTGGGAAAAGAGTGAGGGGGGCTGAGTGTGTGTGTGTGAGAACAGAGGAGGACGACGCCTGTGTGTGTGTATGTGTGAGAGGGGAGGGGGAGGAGCAGAGTTTGTGTGTGAGAGAGGGGGATGAGCCAGTGTGTGTGAGAGAGAGAGGGAGAGAGAGCTGCGCTGCCATCAGAAGCTGTGCTGGCCTTTTTAACTGGATTCTGTTTTTTATTAAAGGAGTGGATTACTACCAGCCAAGGTATGAATCTGTCTGTAACACTGTCTGTCTGTCCTCTGTCTGTCTGTCTACCTCACTCTTTCATTTGCAAGCCTGTTAGCAGCAGCTGCTAGTTAGCATTAGCAGCATAGGGTCACAGCTCTACAGAGAGGGAGACACAGAAAGACACGAATGATAGAAGGATGCATGCAGACATACTGTTGGAGACAGAGATAAGGGAGGTTTATAAAAAGCAAGAGAAATGGAGGGAGAGAGAGAATGGGTGAGAGAGGGAGGGAGGAGAGAGCGCATGACAAAAGGAGGGGGTGTGGTTTAGTGCTTTGGACAAAGGAGGCTGGCTGATTGTTTACTACCACTGCAGTGAGAGACATGGTCGATCAATGTTCCATCATTCTCCCTCTGTCACTCTCACTTTCTCTCTTTCTTCGCTCATCACTCTGCTTCACACAGCTGCTCCCCTCCTTCATCCTTTCCACTGCATCAGTTTTTCTCTTCTAATCTCTCTTTCCCTACATAGCATTTCTCTTGTTCCTTTCCTGACTCGCAATGTCTCTCTCTGTTTCTGGACAGTGTTGTAGTAATTGAGCGACGGTGGGTAAGTTAGTGGCTGTTGCCTCAAAATGGCTCTTCTTTACCTCCGATTCAGTGATTTTCTTGCCAGGACTGGGTCAGAGATAGTCATCCTGCTGCAGATTCTGATCCATGCTAATGACATGTGTTTGTAATGACGTGCTAAGCTCTGTCTGTCTGTGTGAGCTAGCTGTCTGCTCTGTGACCATGGTCAGTCTCTTCCCCAGCACTGAGAAGAAATGAAGCACTAGTAGTTATGGGTATGGTACAAGGCAGTGGTAATAGTTTATTAAACCGCTACTACAGCAAGAAAATATAGCAGTTCTAGTGACAGTAGGTTTTAGTTTTAGTGTTAGCAGTAATAAGTAGTAGTAGTCCATAAAAACTGCTGTAGTAGTAAGTAAGTAATGACTGCGGTAGCAGTAGTAGTGTTGGTGATGGTTCATTAATGCAGGGTTTTTTCCGTTTAGGCTGCAGCTTGCATCTTATTTCAGTTAAAGGAACATTCTACAGACTCTACTCAACATGATCAATTCACTTGTCTTGGTTCATACTACTCAGTCTGTGAAAACACTTGTATACTGCCTTGATTCTTCCCCAGAGAGGACATCTGTCCAGAGCTTTGACTAACTGATTACTGACTGGCATAATTGTCCTCCAGCACTTCTGGAGCTTGAGTCACACTAGGACAAAATCTAAGGATATCTCAGGTGCTTCGGTGTTGTACATTCTGTTTAGAATCTCAGAATCTCTCTGACGTCAACACATTTTATGGAGGCAGAATGCTTCCAGTCCAGTCACTGTTGTACCCCTTTCATTGCTGAGATTAGATCAACCTGTCTGACTGCTTGTGTTTCTTTACCTGTGACTTCTTTTTAGTGATCTCACTGTGTTCCCAGATCTCTGTAATTAACTTAGTGAGTACAGTCTTAGTGCTTACACAAATAATGGACAGCACCCAAGTTGGAATATACCAGAATTATAGTATTAATATTAGTAGTACTATTAGTGGTACCAACTATATTAGCAGTGGTAGGAGCTATAGTAGTAGATAGGAATAGTCTTGTTTGTAACAAAGTATAGCAGTAGCTCAAATTTCAGTAGAAGTTGCAGCAATTGTAGTTACTAATAGTTGCTAGTGGTACCGGCACTTCAGATGTAGATGTAATACTGAAGAAGTGTAGCATTTTTAGTAATAATATCGGTAGCTGTAGTATCAATAATTGCAACAGCAAGTAAAAGAATAAATAGTAGCTACTAATTCTAGTACCAATGACAGTAGTAGACAGAGACCGAGAAGTAAGTAGTAGTAGCAGTAAAGGCAGTGCCATCAGCAGTATTAGTACTAATGACTGTAGCAGACAGAGAAGATGAGACATTGTATCAGATCTTGTAGTCTGAACATCAGACTGTTTCTGGACTGACCTCATAGATCACCAATCACTTGAAGAACAAATTTAAAAAAAGAACACATATGGACATTTAATCTTTAATGTTAATATTGTACTTCCCTCTCCATTGTCTCCTTTGGACATATATACTGTAAACGTATACAGTATATATATGTGTGTAAGTCTACTGTATATTACTTTATACTACACTGGACTCATTCTGTGTGTGTGTGTGTGTGTGTGTGTGTGTGTGTGTGTGTGTGTGGCCCTGGCTCCTTTCACACCTCAGCACAGCTGGCCAGTCACGGCGTAAAGTTGGTGTGAATGCCAGATAGTCAGATGTAAAGTTACAGAAATGGTCCCCCCCCCCCCCCCCCCCCCCTTCAATCTGGCATTGGAAAGGTGTAGGGGGAGTAGGGTGACCAGACGTCCCGAAAAATCTGGGACAGTCCTGAATTGCGAGCAGCTGTCCCGACCCCTTTCCGATTTGTCCTGAAAATTAGACCTAACACGAGTTTTGATCATAGCCTAATTAAACATTAAATACTGATCTTTGTATAGTTCTCTTGCTCCAGCAGGGGTTGCAGGTTATCTGTACATTGTGTCAACAGCGTTGTTATAGCCACAAAGTAACACTCGTCGTGCTCTTTTCCCCTCTTTGTTTTCTTGTGGTTAGTGGAAGTTAAAGTCGCGAGGACAGAGAAAGTGAAGCTTCAGGCAGCCACAGCGGAGAGATCTGACACGTGCGTTGCGCAGACAGATGTGACACTGCACTGATGACATGAATAAAATAAATATAAAAATTAGGTAAAAGATCATGACTTACCTACATATCCACAGTTGTGTTTTTCCTAATAACAGACAGGTGACTTTATGAACAAAAATAATTAATTTTAGCGTTGTGTTTTGATTTTCACGTGTGTTAATGTTGATTGACACTCAATTTACCGGTAGCCACGCCCAGAATGTCACCCATTCTCATCTAGGCACCCTAAGGGGGAGAGGTTTCTAAAGCTGTTCAACCCACTGACATGCACTTCTGACAGAGTATACTGGCCCCTTTAGTGTAAAGGCATTATAGGACACAAGAAGAAATGGTCTCTCAGCTGTTCTTTGAAACATGCATGCTTTTCACCCCCACCCCCGCTCGATGTGTGTGTGTGTGTGTTTGTCCTATGATCATGTTACATGTTGATGCCTGCAGCTGTCAGTATATGGACGTGGCAGGTGGTGGTCAGTGTTCTCAGCAGAGCCTCTGCAGCTGTGCTCTGTCCTCTTCTGTCCATCTTCACAGTGTCTCTTATCTGTCTCTGTAAATTCTTTATTTCTGCTGGAAAAAAGAATACTTTGCTACTATGCCTTTGTGTAGTGTAACCACAAACTCATATCAGATACACAAACAAGACTGGAGAAGTCTGCACCAATCTCCACGTCTTTGTAATGTGCCCAATATTAACCTTTGGTGTGATTAGGGATCATTTGTATGTTACAGAAATAGACAACAGGCACCAGGAGCCAAATTGTATTGCATTTCATGTTTAGGATTCACTTTTACGTCTTTGGGGATTTGTGGTTGCTTTTGAAATTAATTACTATAAAAGAACATTTTATATTTCAGTGCAGATGGCTGCAACTAATGATTATTTTCATAGTCAACTAATCTGTTAATTATTTATTCGATTAGTCAACTAGTCACAATTTCTTTTGCCACCCCCTAACCCTAATTAAACCATTTAACTAATTAAATAGCTTTCAAGTGAATTACTGCTCTCCAACACACAGCCTAACTAGCTAACGTTACCATTAAGTGAACGAGGTTTACTATTCAGAATGAACACCAGTATCAACGCCAGGGGGAAACCAGGGAAGAAGACAAGACAGGGTAGGCTACTGTACACTGTAATGTCTATTTAGAATAATAAAGCAACAGCACCCTTTCGTTACTACTTCTGTAGTTTATTTTTCCAAAGTGCTCTAAGTGGAGAATGTTCTGTAAGCTACATCACGAGCCAGATGTTTCTCGATTTACTTTAAAATGTTAAAACATTCCAGTGGTATGAACATTGAAACTATCTCACAGTTGTGGCCTTTCCTCTGCTGCTCTGTTGTTGCTGCTGCAGTGGTCTGTGTAACTGGGACTGTGGGCGTGACGGTGGCTGACCCGCTGCCACCGCTAACCTCGCAGGCACGTGTGGAGCTTCTCAACCCCGAAAACGTTTGGGCACATTTTTGATTCGCCATCAACTTTCGTAAAGCTGCCAATATTCAAGTTCTACACAATTGACTTCTTGCTTCAAAATCTCTCAAAAGTGTATTTAGTGATGAAATCGTGTAAAAAAAGATTCTGCTGTTAGCCTCTTTCTCCGTTGCTTTCCGCTTCTCAGATGAATGCTTCTTCTTTGTGAGGAGTCTAAAGTGCAATTTATACTTCTGCGTCAAATCGACGGCGTAGGTTACCGTTGCCTGACGTGCACCTCCTTCAAAATGTAACTACACGTCGAGTGGACGCGGACCGTAAGCACTGTGATTGGTTGGCTGGGTAGCCTCGCAATGCCTCCGAGCCGACCGGAAGTACCCCGTGCTTTAAAGTAACATTTACTAGCGGCCAAAACGGTGGCTGTAACGCAGTGAATCAATATATTTGACCGTCGCAACCCGAGCGAAATGACTTGTTTCACTATCAGAATGTGATCCATTTGGTCGGTAACATTTGAAAAGGCTACACCAGCAGCACATTTTTATCACAATTTTACCCTCATTTACGTTAGCGGAGTGCTAAACCAGAAGTTAGCCTGCTCGGCTGGCAAAAGTCAACACAGTGGACGCTGCAGCGCTACTGCTGACTAGCGTTTGGGGGTGTAATTGCAGAATGACGGACACACCGACGCACAAGTATAAATGCATGGCTACATGTGTACCCTACGCCATAGGTACGCATGTAGACCCTACGCAGGAGTATAAATGGGCCTTTATAGTCAAGCAGACATAGGAAGCAATACTGCCCCTAGCATTCCATGTAGTGCATTACAGTTAGAAATAAACAACCAGAAATGTTCTTACTAAGAAGATCTCTCCCTTAAACAGCCTCTTTGTGATGATGCGTTGACAATGAAATTTCACTTCAACGATTTTTTTATAATCAACATTGTCGATTACGTCGACTAATCGTTGCAGCCCTAACTCAAAGGTCTGCTTATTAGCTTTTTCAAAGCTTTTTTCAGAACGGTATGGAGCCGGCTCAGGGTTACAGGGTCATCAGTTCTGAGCGGGATTAGCCTATACTTTAAAACTGTTGGACTTGTTTGATTCATTACAAACATCTTCATTGAAAATGCATTTACAGTGTCAATTTACAATGCATTTTTCTTACTGTCACGGCTGGCTCAAAACTGCGACTAAAAAGAACAGTACAATGACACAAACTGCAGGAAAGGTACCATTACTTTTATTTTAAACTAACAAACAACATAATGTTTAAATAATCATATGAAGTGTGGTAATCAGTAGGTCAGTCATGTCAGTCCCCAAAAATTGAGCTTACTTTGCAGAAAAAAGAAAAAATCTTTACAGTTTCAATAGGGACCTCGCACGGTTCGTGCTCGGGCCCTAATGAGGAGCATGGAGCATAGGGAACAGGGTTTACCTCCTCTCTAGCCCTCCCAAAGTGCAACAGGTAGGATCTGCTTTATATATGGAGAACACTGGGCCCCAGGTGGCTCCAATACATGATGATGACGACCCCACCTACTGACACCTACAACAGAACACACACATGAACACTTAGCTACCTGACAGAGACAAGGACGTCCCAGGGATGTCCCACTTACTAGTTGGGTTGGACATTGAAATAACTTAATTGTAAAATAACATCAAACAACAAGCCAGAGCAAGGGACAACAACTTTTGCGCGCTTAAACCCCATTTCCACCTGGTATTAACATCTTATCTCGATAAAGAAAACAGATGTTAATACAGTTGTAAATGCAGCAGAACACATTGTGAATGGAATGAGATTAGATCAGCAAGACCACTTCTGGGGCCGGTTTCACAAAGCTATTTTTGACTGGTCCGCAGTGTTAGACTAGTCTAAAATTTGCTCATAGACACAAGAGCCCCTGTCGGCCACCTGAGTTTCCCCCACTCTGCCTGGTTCTGTCCAAACAATGCTCTGAAGCCGTCGGTGACATCCAGACAATCTCAATGCCGATAGGCTATCGTGACACAGCGTCATGCGACTTCCTAGCTCGAGTTTAAAATTTTCAACTCACACGAAGGCCTTTGCGTCGCCGGCAGCGGCCCATCCACACCACCCGACAGGAAATCGCGTCTCTCTGCTTCTTTGCATTGACTTTGTATGTAATCGCGCCGCCCCTAACGCTCTCTTCTGAAAGCACCATTAGGGTTGTCCCACCTTTAAATCGTCCAGGGCTCTTGCAGACTTTCCTTTAGTCTGCATCTCTGCAGACTTTAGTTAGGGAATTACCCACAGTTCATATAATTGTGATTAAACACAGGTTTAAACAAACATGGAAGGAGCAAGCAAACAAAAAAAGATGCTGTTTTAAAAATGTAAATTGATTATTTGAAAATGACCTCTGACCCACTCTTTTTTCAACTCCACGTGCTCAGAATGCTCCTTCAAAAACGCAAGGGGCCCAGGGCGCATAAACAGCGTGCAGAACGCTCACTGCCAATAGAAAAGAATTTAAAAAAGGCACCCTTCCCTGCAAAAAACACATTCTGGCCTAACTAAGGGATGGTTCAGGACTCACCTGAGCCAGCCCTAACTATAAGCTTTATCAAAGAGGAAAGTCTTAAGCCTACTCTTAAATGTGGAGATGGTGTCTGCCTCCTGAACCCAAACTAGAACCTGGTTCCACAGGAGAGGAGCTTGATAGCTGAACGCTCTGGCTCCTAGTCTACTTTTGGAGACTCTATGTATGAGATAGCCTTTTCACAGATGCAAATGAACAAGTCAAAACCACCTGACACACACCTGACATAGATACATCACGGTGTGTGTGAGAGAGATAGGGAGTGAACAGACTGTATAAAACATGGACGTAGTGTCCCTGATGTCACCAGCAAGAGCCGAAGAGCTCAAGGTGAGCAGCTCCGGCTGTCACGATCTTGGCAGTGCCAGACTCTGGCTAATACAAAAATGGGCAAAGAGATGGACCTGAGGCGGCCGAATGAAGCCTGGCTGCTGAACCAGCTAGCGTGATTAGCAAAATTAGCTATAAAGACCTAAACGTTTTTTGTACCAGGCTGTAAACATGTTTCTTTCTGTTGAAAAGTTGACCATTTTAAGATTTGGGTCTGTGGGGACTGACTGTCTTAAGTGGGAATGAAATACAATAAAGGTCCCCAGCCAGACACCCAGGGCAGCCAGGGGTTTTACTCTTATATTTCTTAGACAGATTTGAGACATCAGACTGCATGGTATTGTCTTACAGGTTGTGGGTATCGCAGATTTTAATCCAGAACTCAAAGTGACTGATTTCTGTCTTTTCACAGGTGATGTGTCACCCATCAGTATGTCCCCCATCAGCCAATCGCAGTTCATCCCTTTGGGAGAGGTATTGCTATTGGCTATCTCTGCTATGAACTCAGCCCATAAGCCTGTCACTCAGGAGGCCCTAACTGAACACCTGCAGACATGTTTTCCAGGTAACATCAGCTCGCTGTTTCTTACTGTGTCTTTTCTCTTGGGTTGTATTTTCATGTTGTGAGACTGTACATCTCACAGAGAAATATTAGACTTTATCTGATTGCTGTGGTTGCTAGTTACATTGCAGATTAAGTGTTGGGTATTTAAAACATATTGGACTAAACATCAGGTGGTATTTATTTTTTTAATGGCCGGTATTTTGTTGCACTTTCGAAGGCCTTCAGAGTGCCACCTGTGCCACCCATAACATTCACTAGACCTGTTTCAGAACACAAACAAAAAAAGTAATTTTAACGATCAGCCAACCTGAGGAAATTACTATTAAAATCTAGCTTTACAAAGCTTACATTGTTCAGTTTTCAGTATTAATTTAGATAAATGTTAAAGGTACAATATATAACATTTCCACATTAATATGTCTAAAAATGACTAGCCCTACGTTATATATTTTATTGAGTTTTGTACTTACATTATCCCAAATGTTTCACTGTGTCAACAATGTGTGTATCTGTGAGTGTCAGTCAAAGCTAGGTTTCCCGCTTTAGAAAACTTGCGTCATGTCACCAAAGCAATTGCACTTGTATGATGTAATTACAAGCAACCCACACACACACACACACACACACACACACACACACACACACACACACACATATACACACACAGCTGTCTGTCCAGGTACTATCGATGAGTTTATGTCTCAGTCTGTCTCAGTCATCTCCCCAGACTGATTTTGAGGGATTATTTCTCCCATTTCCCTCCCACAATTTTATCAAAACCAGATAAAGGAGGTGGAAAGCAAAACTAACTGAAACCTCTTCAGATCTGGCATAAATCTCACCACAAATCAACACACAATTTAACTTCAGCACCTCCGATAAAGTGCAGCTCAAAGCCCAAACAGAGCAAGTTTGTGCTTCAGTTTTTGTATTTTTATGCTGCAAAACTCTACCAGTTATGTAACCACTCTCTGCAACTCACAGTGCGAGAGGGGATCCACCTGATTACTATCATGGTGTAGGCCAGTGTTGCATGAGCTGGGTGGAGATGATTTACGCCATGAGTCGACCAGTTATAAATTTGTTTTTCTCTGCGTGAGAAAATTGATGTGGTTGTGAGAGTGTGTGAAAAGTGTCAGTTGCATGAGTCTCAATGCGTGAGAATTAGCAGCTCTGATATCCTGAGACAGCTTTTACCTCAATGAGAAATATTGTCACGTTTTATATCGTGGCGAGAGATCTTGTTACACCCCTACTTGCAAATGGACATTAAATGCCATTCCATTGAAAAATAAGTATTGGATGTGATTTTGGGCCATTGTGCTCTTGTAATATTCATACTTACTCATATTCGTTTTTCTGCACTGATAGAGCAGAAAAATGTGCTTTTGGACTTGAAACTTGACCTGGACCAAAATACTTAAAAACAGCTCTGACAGAGAGCTAAAATGACATTACATTAACTTTTATTTATGACCTTTTTGTCCCATCGACAGAAAATAATTTCCTTGATCTGGTCAGTTGTTATGCTGAAAGGCAAACGCCGACCAATTGATTTTCACGAATCGCGTGTATCTAGGTGACTGGATACACGGTTAATCATCAAGAAATAGTTTATAGTAACATAGTAAATAGTAATATAGTAATAGTAAATGTTTTTCTCTCTGTGAAACCACAAAACACAGACATCTCACTCTGATAAAGAAAGCAAATAATGCATTCTTTGCACAAATGTCAGGTTCTGTAGGTTGTGTCTTTGACTTTAGCGTGGAGAACATTTGTAAAATCACATCAAAGCAATTACTCCACTTGTGATTGTTTAACAATGTATTGCATTAGCGTGAAGTAGTTTAAAGATTTTGTCTCTGTTTTGTTGAAAATATCAGGATTTATCTGTTATTTTACCATGTAAATTTAGATTTCCTTTGATGAAATAAACCAAAGATGTAACATGCTCTTATTTCTTCCAAAATGACAGAGTCAACAAGTTATTGTAATGCTGGTCGTATATACTAAAGTGTACAGTAGGGCTGCACTATCTGAAGAAAAAGTCATATTGCAATCAAAACGAGCATAAGAAGAGAGACAAAAAATTGTACTATAATGTTTTTAAATAACTAACTAATATTTTACCAAATAAAATAAATCACAAAAAATAGACATTTTTGCAAACTTGCTTAACAGTACAACGAAATTATGGCGTAAACACTTGTAAACATCTTTGTATTTGTGTTTTGTCCAGGGACATATGCATGATACACCAGCAGCACCCACACAACCAGCACCAACTTTGTGCCGTGAACAAGATTACTGAACAATATTTACAACAATAACTTTAGTAAAAGATGTAAAACAGGGGGAACGTGTTGCTCTCTGAAAGAGGTGGTCCACTGCAGAGACACTATGTACAACCCGGAGGAGGAACTAGTATAAATGAGTCTGTTAGTTATCATATTATAACATTAAATAAAAAGCATAATGTTAATTTAATAATATACTGTTAGTGTTATATATTATTGATATAATGTTACTATATTGATACATAGCTTACCACTAGTAAAATATTAATTCCGGTTACATTGGTCTCAAATTTTTATGTCCCGTCCCATCCAGGCTGTGATTGGTTGGGTCACAAAAAGTGACGTTGACAAGTGCATCGGTTTTATGAAAAGTTGAACATGTTTCAACAAAGGCACCAATAGAGCTTAATAGAAAGCTAGCCAAACCAGGCTTGTTTTCTCCATACTGTCTTCTATCTCACCACTTGAGCTGACGACGCAGCTCTGTTGTAGGTTGTAGTCTTTACTCTCACACTGTGCTGGTGAAACATTTTTCTAGTTTGCAATTATCTATTTTTAGGGCCACATGCAAGTGAAATGGTCACACTGTAGAGCCCTCTGTGGGTGTGGATAATGAGCAGACTGCGATTTCACACACACAGCACACTTTTTTGTTTAATTCAAATGCACTCTTATGCAGTCTTGTAATCACACAGGATGACATTGCTATTGTGTTTAGTGTGAGATTAGCCCTTGTGTATAGTAAATATATGGCCAGTTGGTATGTCTGTGAAGTGTTTAGATGTGAAGCCAAAGAGTAATTTCCACACGTGAACAATGTTTAAACTAATACCCATGAAAAATAATACATCCTTGGTATTGACAACTCAGCATATCTGCTTCAATTTGTATCTCTGACAAAATAATCACCAAGAAATAAAAAGTATCATTTACTATTTTAAAAAAGTCGCTGCATAGTACACGCCAACCAACTCAGCAAAGTCAGCCATAGCACCTGAACACTGAGAGAGGTATTTCCTGCAGTATTTGATAGTGGAGGTGCTCCACTTCACCTGAAAAAAAGCCTGATCAGTAACAAACAAGTCCGACACCCAACAGACAGAGTCGGCATCAAGTGGAAGTTAGTTTAAAGTTTTTATTGACCAGCTGGACTTCATCATCATCAATAGCGGGGATCACACGGGGGGGTAGCACCAGTATCCTGGGGGAATCCTGGAGAGTACAGGTGAACTAGTTAGCAAGCAGGCAAAGTAGTTAAACAGAAAACTAAAAGCTAGCTAAAAGAATGTTAAATGGCTAACTCTAGCTGAAATCACATTTAGCCATCTTGCACTGGTGAAAATGCTCCTTTTCTCTCAGTGACTGGAGGGTTGTGTCATTGTTTGATTGACAACAGCCAGCAGGCTAAACCCCAGCAGGGGATCAAGAGACGCAATAAAAAAACTTGAGCTGTAGCTTACAAGCCATGAGCAGATAGCATATTGTTAGTGCTATTGAAGAGTAAGGACCACAGCAGCCTCTAAACTGACAAAGGTGATGTTTGCAGGTACGTTAACATGCTGGTGAATGTCCTGCAGCAGCAGCAGCAAACTTTAGCAGGAAAGATAATGTGGGTTGTTGTCTGCAGTTGTTGTGATGTGTAGCAGGCTGCTGTCTGGCTCAATGTGACTGTCTCTCTATGATACAACAATGGCATTACTGCTTTACACAAATATGGTTTAAAATGAAGCCTTTTGATTAACTGTATGGAAACAAGTTATCCATCTAGGTACACAGCACCTGTGGCTTACAGAGTAGATGTGTATGCTGTAGCAGAAAGAAAAGCAATTTAATTTAAGTTTGACATCCAGCTTCAGTCACTGTAAGTGACAAGAATGCAAACTTGCTCAGATCTTTCTGTCTGAAATCAATCTGGAAAAAAAAGAGCTCTAGCCTTAACACGGTCAGTCCCAGGGTCCCTACATCTTGTATGATTTTTTTCAAAACACATTTAAAGTGATGTTGATGAAGGGTACTTGAGTTCCTCTGACAGGACTGTGTGGGATTTGGAACCACTGGTTCAAAAAGGACCTACTTCATAGTGAAAGGTAAACTGAGTCTACTCTACACTCTCTCACACAGTCACTATGCCCGCACCTGACACATGGGGAGTGTACAGGATCATTCTGCTTTATTACATCTTTGATCTTATTTGACGATTACTTCTATCAGTACTGATAACATACACTGAACAAAATTATAAACACAACACTTTTCTTTTTGCCCTCATTCATCATGAGCTGAACTCAAAGATGTAAGACTTTCTCTATGTACACAAAAGGCCTATTTCTCTCAAATATTGTTCACAAATCTGTCAAAATCTGTTAGTGAGCACTTCGGTGGCATTGTGCTGTGTGATGGAACTTCACATTTTGGAGTTGCCTTTTATTGTGGCCAGCCTATATGAGGGACCAAAAATGACATATCTATAAATTAATAAATAAATAAATGCAGAAATAAATTAAAATTAAATATATTTTTGTAATAAAAAGGCTATTTCTGTACTTATTTCTGTATTTATTTATGCATTTCTACATGCATTTATTTCTGTATTTCTACATTTATTTATATATTTATTTCTGTATTTCTATATTTATCTATGCCTGTGTGCGTATGCTAATTGAGTGGGTGGTGCCAACGTCAGTCTGAAGCAGGATTGGTCATAGCGATGTGATCAGATCTACTTCTACTGTCTTGACTTCACTGGAGAGTGGGTTGTAGCCAATTCTGTGGTCTGGTCACTGCCACTAGGGGCGCTAAAGATAGTGGTCGGGGCAACACGGCCACTGGTCAAAATGCATTATCACAGTAATGCATTATTGCATATATTGCCAGTTTACTTTTTATTGAATTATACTACAAGGTTAGCTACATAGTAAAGTCAGCAGTAAGTCTGAACATTTAGAGTGTAAGTTAATATTTAAAACTACACCAAACTAAAAAATGCAAATCACGTTCTACACTAAGTAAGAAATAACATCCACTGTTCATAATTTACTCCTATTAATTCACTCTTCAGGAGTGTTAAACTTTTTCAATGACTCCTGCAAGTCATAAAACTCACCAACATTTACTCACCTTAAGTGTTATTCTTGCCAAACACTTTGTTGAAATAAAAATCTAAATAACTACATTCTAGGGTTTTACAATGCTCTACCATGTCCAGCTTACACTTAAAACAAGGAAACCTTTTAATGTTTGCAGGGGAAAAAAACAACAACCACCATAACATCCATGTAATCCATACAATTTATTAAAAATAAAAACTTTTAACCTCAAGGTTTAGTTATTCTTGAGTGACAGCTCATTTAGCACTCGCTATTAAACTGCACATTCATTTTAAATACTGAAATTGTTGTTAAAAGACGTGGTACATGTAAAATCTCTCTTAATACTGAAATTGTTGTTTAAAGTGCATTCCAGGGGAGAATTGTAGCCCATAACAAACGCCATTATCATGCCATCATTTGGAATCTACTAACCAAAATCTACCAAATAAGCCCTGAGAGAGTTGTGATGCCGAAGTGTGCCTGCTGTGTGTTTGTGTTGAATGTGTGTCAGGAGATTTTAGAGTGAGAATTGTGTTTGAGATTCCAGCTTCCTGTAAAAACAGAATGTCTCCTGGAATCCATCTACTGTGCTGATTTAAAACTTTCTGTACCTACGAGTCATTCCAACACCAAAATATGTGAAAATGGGGCCCAGGTTTAAAAATCATGAGATTATCCTTTAACCACCTGATACGCCACAAGCTGAAACACAACAGTGGCCTGGTGGACTGGGAAGAGCTGGAAGAGGTTGTCCCCTTGGAATCTAAGTGTAGTTCAGCAGAGAGAGGGAGGAGAGAACAAATAAACACCATGTGCTGGTTTTTCACAATCAAAGTACCCATCCCTAGCTAGCAAAGCTAAAGGCATTAAGTTACATTAAGGTCCTCCTGCTGTGTTGCATTAAATGCTTTTTTCTCTAAAAAATTTAAAGATTGTTTAGCAGGCTTTTTACATGTAAAGGTTTTATTGCACTTTTAGTAATGAATATTTACCAACTGGACTTCACAGTACTTTTGCCTTTAAGGGCTTTGCTCATGTATTTAATGGCACATTGAAGCTAACGTTAGCCATCAACTCTGTCACGTTCGCCCTTCGGAATTCTGTGTTTTAAGACATACAGCCAGCTGCAGTGTAGGTGGACATCAATATTAAGTTGTTCTACAATGTGGCTTCTATTGAAATGCAAAACAATGATTTAATAAGTAATTTAGAGACACTTACCACAGACTTTCGACAAGGAAAATGGCGCAGTAAAAAGATTCCTGTTGGTTGAAGGTTGAAATCCCAGAGAAGGAGTTGGATGGGGCTTTCCGGAGTAATTCTTTCATCAAGTCTTTTAAATACGAAACACTACACCAACAGTGGAAGCTTACTTACTCTAGCTGTTGTTGTAATAACCATGGAAGAATCCATGTACTTTGACACTGAATATGTTTGACTAAAGGAATCTACTGTGTAGCTGGCTTGTGTCACGTAGATGAATCACTTGCTTTTGTTTGGTTTACGATGCGGCCCCCAGCTAACCAATCCTGCTTCAGACTGATGTTGGCACCACCCACTCTATTAGCATACATGCGCAGGGAAAAATAAATGTGGAAATGTGGAAATACAGAAATAAATAAATGTAGAAAAATTCAGAAATAAATAAATGTAGAAAAATTCAGAAATAAATACAGAAATAAATAAATGTGGAAATACAGAAATAAATACAGAAATAGCCTTTTTTAATTACAAAAATATATTTAATTTTAATTTATTTCTGCATTTATTTATTTATTTATTCATTTATAGATATGTCATTTTTGGTCCCTCATAAGCCTAAAGCACACCTGTGCAATCCCCATGCTGTCTGATCAGCATCTTGATATGCCACACCTGTGAGGTGGATGGATTATCTCGGCAAAGGAGAAGTACTCACTGACACAGATTTTGACAGATTTGTGAACAATATTAGAGAGAAATAGGCCTTTTGTGTACACAGAGAAAGTCTTAGATCTTTCAGTTCAGCTCATGATGAATGGGGGCAAAAACAAAAGTGTTGCTTATGTTTGTGTGTTGTGGTGTTTTGTAATTTTGATCAGTGTAATATTCCCCAAGTTAATTTTTACTTACATGCTATTTACTATTACACCAAGTTTAAACACTGACATCGCTAACAAGTGTGACCAGTCAGCATAAGCAGTCAGATGATCGCAAAGGCTGGAAAAAGACAAAATGTGTCAACTTTATTAGGAAAACAGAGAACAGCAGGTGAGAGATTATCAACAACATTTCAGGTGCGCTCGCTTTTACTTTTACAGGCAGATCAAATCAAAAGCTTGCTTGTGCTTTCAGCATACCAACCGGTCTGGACCATAGACTGTATGTAAAGATGGGCGACATAACAGCACCCAGAAGTGAAGCCAAAACATCTGTATTGCCCCCTGGTGGCTGGCTGCAGTACTGGTCATAAACTCCACCACCTCCAAGTTAGCGGATGGGATTTGAGCCAAACGAAAAAATCAAAGTACACATGAAATGCATTTTCCCCAAAGATGGTTTTTGTCGCTTTACACTGTTCTTGTCACGCTGAAGTTTGTTGTGATGAGTTTGGTTTCAATGAGTTCTTTGGTGCTCTGAAAAGGGGTTTTTTACATCCTGATTGACAACTGAGCCCTGCTCCCCTTATGCTAGTACAGTGTTGTTCCTCTACCATACATTTGGTGTGAGTGTGTTGATTTCAGGATTAGCCTGTCCTGTATCCCGAACAGCAGCTTTCAGACACAGCCTGCTTCTGTCTCTACCTTCTTCCCTCTACTCATCTTCTTATCAACAAGATGGAGAGGGAAAGGGACGGACAAACACTGTGTGTGTGTGTGTGTGTGTTTCTGTGTGTGCAGTCTCTCTGTCTGCATGGTGTTGCATCACTCTGGCCGGGCTGAAAGGCTGCTATGATGTAATTGGCAGTAATACCTCCAGACTGACAGAGGGAGAGAGAGCAGGAGATACTGAGTTGAGAGAGAGCGAGGGAGAGGTTAGTGGAGGGGGGGGGGGTTAGTAGAAGGAGGAGAGAGAGCAGGAAAATGGAAGAGAGGATATATGAGAAAGAGATGAGAACAAAATAGGAAGAGTTTAGAAGCAGAACAGCTGTCTGGACATTTGTAAATTGAAATTAAAGCATCTAGTGGAGAAAAATTAATGTGTGCCTTATACTGCAGTTCTTCCAATGGCCACTTGAGGCTTCAAAAGCGAGTCAGTCCCTGTAGAAGAACCCCGTGTTAAAACCCCCAACTTTAAAGCAGAAATAAACATGTTTACAGCCTGGTACAAAAACAGTTTTGGTCTGGATAATTTCCCCCTTTATGAAAGCTGTGAGGGGGGTGAATTTTATATAACTCAACTATTTAAATTCTATTGAGGCTTACCGTTTTGCATGATTAAGGATGTGGCCACTTTGAGTGACAGGTGGGTGCCCTCTCAGGGGGCTAGCCGCTAGGTTCAGCAACCAGGCTTCATTTGTCAACCTCAGTTCCACCTGTTCAGAATCAGGCACAGCCGCCCACATTGAACTTCACAACTATGGGTGACTTGCCGGATACTACATCTACGTCCTGCATTAACATACGGGCTATGGAATGCACACACTGTCCTCTATCATTCACAGGCGGTTTCCATTAGCAAGAGCTCAAAGATAATTCAGGGAATTGGTTCCAAAAACATTTCTGTTTCTAAACAGAAAAATTTGGATATATTGTGTTAATTTTGATTCTTCTCCTTGCTTTAAAATATCATGACATCAATCATGAATATGGGTTTTTGCCCTCTTCATCATATGTCCACATGCTAAAACCGTTATTCATTAGTTAGTATCATCTTGATTAGGTTGCTTCATCTGTATGCCTCCAGATGTACCCAACCAAAACTTCAGCTGCTTTAGAATGTAGCAAAAATTATTCTTGCATGAACAACAAACTTAAGCACATAACTACAGTTCCTTTAATTGTTACTAACACTTTCTCAGCAGGCATTGTCAGCCTTCTCAGTATACTTGAGAATGATCTGCTCAACTTGCTTGATATTTAAGATGCTTTAATTTCAGTTTACAGATGTCCAGACAGCTGATATATCAGAAATGATGAACAAAGGCATTGACATGGAAACAGGTATAGAAGTTTAGTACAGTACAACTGTAGTGTAACTGGAAGGATCATACAGCACCTAGGGCTGGGCGATATGGCCAAAAATGTTATCGCGATAAAAACATTTCATATCATTCGATATCGATGATTATCACGATAAATGTCGAATCATTATTTCTTTCAAGTTTAAAGGCTGATTTTTGCTCCTGAGTTAAAATTGAAGAAACCAGATGGTCAATTATTATTATGGGTTTAAACTTTTCTTGGTGGTCAGAATGTGACAAACACTTGATGCCAAACAGTGGATCATTTAACAAATCTGAGGTAGAATATTCAAAACTATTATGATAAAATCTTTTTCAGCAAATATGTTTAGTAAATCTTTTTCAGTTCCTTTTCAAAAATAAATATTTTTAATAGAAAAATTTAGGGCTAATTTGTTTGTGATTCAAATGAATTAAATCAAAGATTTATTGACGATATATTGGACATTTATTATATTGTTATTGAGGAAAATTATATTGCGATAATTATGATAATTGTTTTATTGCCCAGCTCTAACAGTACAATATAATACAGTATTTCTTATTGTCATAGGTAAGATGTATTGAAAAGACGAGACATCTCTAGTGAAAAAGCCATAACCACATAAAAAGTTGAGTGAACACAGTGTCAGTCTGAACAAGGTAATAGAGAGGAATGAGACATGATGGTAACAGTGCACACATTCCGGCAGTCTCTCCTCGAAGGCATTAATGGTGTTGCACTCGGTTGTACATGTAAAAGTGACAAGTAGTTCTGTGGAGACACAGTCCCCTAATTCTGCTGATGCTCTGAGACAATCTGACAAGATCTTTGTTTAAAGCATACTGAGGTCTTCTGTAAAGGGATGCAGGCTCTATTCAGACTTATAATCCCACAGTGAAAAGCTAGTTTGTTCTTTTTACATGTACAGTGAGGAAAATAAGTATTTGAACACCCTGCTATTTTGCAAGTTCTCCCACTTAGAAATCATGGAGGGGTCTGAAATTGTCATCGTAGGTGCATGTCCACTGTGAGAGACATAATCTAAAAGAAAAATATCCAGAAATCACAATGTAGGATTTTTTAACTATTTATTTGTATGATACAGCTGCAAATAAGTATTTGAACACCTGAGAAAATCAATGTTAATATTTGGTACAGTAGCCTTTGTTTGCAGTTACAGAGGTCAAACGTTTCCTGTAGTTTTTCACCAGGTTTGCACACACTGCAGGAGGGATTTTGGCCCACTCCTCCACACAGATCTTCTCTAGATCAGTCAGGTTTGTGGGCTGTCGCTGAGAAACACGGAGTTTGAGCTCCCTCCAAAGATTCTCTATTGGGTTTAGGTCTGGAGACTGGCTAGGCCACGGCAGAACCTTGATATGCTTCTTAC
>NC_060168.1:4817824-4865721 GCF_021292245.1 Micropterus dolomieu | reverse complement strand
TGTATTACCAACAGTAACCTTGGAAACGGTGGTCCCAGCTCTTTTCAGGTCATTGACCAGCTCCTCCCGTGTAGTTCTGGGCTGATTTCTCACCTTTCTTAGGATCACTGAGACCCCACGAGGTGAGATCTTGCATGGAGCCCCGGTCCGAGGGAGATTGGCAGTCGTGTTTAGCTTCTTCCATTTTCTAATGATTGCTCCAACAGTGGACCTTTTTTCACCAAGCTGCTTGGCAGTTTCCCCGTAGCCCTTTCCGGCCTTGTGGAGGTGTACAATTTTGTCTCTAGTGTCTTTGGACAGCTCTTTGGTCTTGGCCATGTTAGTAGTTGGATTCTTACTGATTGTATGGGGTGGACAGGTGTCTTTATGCAGCTAACGACCTCAAACAGGTGCATCTAATTTAGGATAATAAATGGAGTGGAGGTGGACATTTTGAAGGCAGACTAACAGGTCTTTGAGAGTCAGAATTCTAGCTGATAGACAGGTGTTCAAATACTTATTTGCAGCTGTATCATACAAATAAATAGTTAAAAAATCCTACATTGTGATTTCTGGATATTTTTCTTTTAGATTATGTCTCTCACAGTGGACATGCACCTACGATGACAATTTCAGACCCCTCCATGATTTCTAAGTGGGAGAATAGCAAAATAGCAGGGTGTTCAAATACTTATTTTCCTCACTGTATTTACATTGACATTTAGTATGATGATATACACTGAACAAAATTGTAAACACACTCGAAAATGTGCAATTAAACTGTATTGGGGGGGGGGATCCAGTGGGGTCCGGAAACCAGTCAGTATCTGGTGTGACCACCATTTGCCTCACGCAGTGCAGCACATCTCCTTTGCATAGAGTTGATCAGGTTGTTGATTGTGGCCTGTGGAATGTTGGGCCACAATCCTCCTCAATGTCTGTGTGAAGTTGCAGTCAGGTCGAGACCCCGATGAGGACTACGAGCATGCAGATGAGCTTCCCTGATACGGTTCCTGATAGTTTGTGCAGAAATTCTTTGGTTATGCAAACTGATTGTTGCAGCAGCTGTCCGGGTGGCGGACTGGTGGCGGACAGCTGCTTAGAGGTGAAGATGGTGGATGTGGAGGTCCTGGGCTGGTGTGGTTTCACGTGGTCTGCGGTTGTGAGGTCGGTTGGATGTACTGCCAAATTATCTGAAACGCATTTGGAGAGGGCTTATTGTAGAGACATGAACATTCATTCTACACGTAATTTCTTTTTTTAAAACATAATGAAAAGAGAATCGAATGTGAACCTGTTGTGTAAAAATCTGCTTTAAGTGCTTCTTGTTTCTAATTTTGTTCAGGTGTTCCCACGCCAACGGAGGAGGTTCTGCACCACACGCTAAGCATGCTGGTCCGTGAGCGGAAAATCTACCCAACACCCGACGGATATTTTATTGTAACCCCCCAGACTTACTTCATCACTCCGAGCCTGATCCGAACCAGCTCCAAGTGGTACCACTTAGACGAACGATCTGCTGACCGACACCAACAGCAGCAACATCAGAACCAACAGCAGCATCAGCAGACGCAGTGCACCTCACCTCTCTCTGGCACCATCACCCCATCCACCTCTGGAGCCGTGCGAGATCGAACACACCCAAAGTCCAGCCAAAACCACAGTGCGGGAGGTGGGGATTCTTTTTACAACAACAGTTACCGTGGGGAAGACCCCCCTAGCCACCACACCACTTTGCAGCGCAGATCCCCCAAAGACCACCGGGAGGCGTACTCGTCCCCACACTCCCCACAAACACCTCCTCAGCAAGCAGGAGGCAACACAGAAAAGAATCGCAGCACCCTCGGGTTCCCCTTCAAGACGGACACGCTCACCAAGCATCGAGGAGGGGGAGCAGGGGGGGGAGGAGGAACTGGAGAGACTGAGAAACAAGCAGGTGGAGGAAGTGGTACAGGAAGTCGGAAATTTGGTTTGAAGCTGTTCCGTTTGAGCTTTAAAAAGGACAAGGCCAAGCAGCTGGCCACCTTTTCTGCACAGTTCCCCCCTGAGGAGTGGCCGCTACGTGACGAAGAGACGCCTGGCCAGCTGCCACGCCATGTAGAGATGGAGATCATTCGGAGAATCAATCCTGACCTCACCGTGGAGAACCTCGCCCGGCACACAGCGGTCATGAAGCGTCTCGAAGAAGAGCGGGCCCAGAGGAGCAAAGCATCATCAGCCAATCAGAGCTCCAGAAGTAGGAGAAGTGGGGGTAGACACAGGAAACAGTCTCAGACCAAACTCAGTCGCTCACATAGCAAGACTAGGGCGTCCCGTGGTGAGCCGAGTGATGGTTCCCACCTGGAGCTGGCTGACAGGGACTACAGAGCCTACTCATCCTCACTTGCTCGGTCACCGAGGGAACATGCCCTAGCCATGGAGCGGCAGCGGGCCCGGCTTCACCTGGCACACAGCAACCCCAACATCCTCGACTCATCCCACCTGCCGGTCACGCCAGAGTGGGATGTGTCCGGAGAGCTCGCCAAGCGACGCACAGAAATGCCTTTCCCAGAGCCAAGCCATGGCCCGTCCGCCCACCACTCCAAAGTCCACCGCTCACACTCGCATACCCAGGAGAGGAAGTCGAGAAACGAACGCAGCGACAAGGCCAAGGAACGTTCCAGATCCATGGACAATTCTAAAGGACCACTTGGGGCCGGGTTGATAGGACCACCCGATTATTATGACGACCGGAGCCGTTACTATACTGATGATGGCACCCTGCGAGCCAATCAGATCTCTTCTCACTACTCTCGTGCCACACCCCCCTCAGCTAAGCTGCCTGTGGATTCTTTGGGAATGGATGGTGGCAGGAGCTTAGAGAAGAGTAAGAGCAGGGACAGCCTGCCAGCGTACTCACCCAAACCACTACCCAGCTCTATCCCGCCTGATGATTACTTTCAGTGCACTGGTTCCTCTGAGGCGGTTCTCATAGCACCAAACCCACTGGGAACTCTGGGCAAAAATAACCATGATGGATTAAAAATGGGCAGCACGGACAGGAAAACAGACAGACAGACACCCCATCCCCTAGAAAATAAAGAGGATTTGTCAAAGGTGGGACCTAAGGGTGGTAGCCTGCCTCCAATATCTCTCTCTATCCCTGACCCCCCCCTTCCTAATGGACGACCTCCCCACAGTGCCTCCTCTGGTCAGGAGAAACGTAAGGAGATCTTTAGCAAAGACACACTCTTCAAACCTCCTCCTAGCCTCCCTTTGCCTGGCTACAGCTCCCTGAGAAAACCCCCGGCCCTTGCCTCCTCTACTCTGTCCTCGTCCTGCGATGCACTTGATTCCCAGGAGGCCTTTGATGCTCCCAAACCTCTGGTTGCCACACCATCTGCTCTCCCACAGGGGATTGAACCCTCGACCAGTGCTGCAGAGGCGTCATTCGACTACTACAATGTCTCAGATGACGATGAACTCGAGGAGGGAGGGACTAAAAGTCGAGGAGAGGACGAGAAGGCTGGAGGGGGCATTGTTGGGATGGGAGGGGGTGGAGCCGGGACCATGCAGTGGCTATTGGAGAGAGAGAAGGAAAGGGATCTACAGAGGAGATTTGAAAGAACCCTCACTTTCCCGGGTGCTAAAGAGAACCTTCCAGAGCCTAGTCAGAACCAGCAGTCAGCCCACTCAGCTAGACTGGACAGTATGGACTCTAGCTCCGTCACTGTTGACAGTGGATTCAATTCACCACGGTGAGAACATAGTATATACATCCTGTGTACATACACACTATTACCCTGTTTCTGTACCCAGTACTACATTGCAATCTAATATACAATGCAGAATTCATCAAATGCAGTGGATTGCATTGTGGGTTGTTAGCAAAAAGTAGTCGTTTCTGTCCTTGTAAGCTAGAATTTATTTTTCATTCATTGCTCATTATTTTAGTTTTAAGGTAAGCTGACAATGCTTTGGCTAGGGCTGGGTGATATGACCAAAAAATGTTATCACAATAAAAACATTTCATACCATTCAATATCGATAATTATCACAATAAATGTCAAATCATTAATTATTTCAGGTTTAAAGGCCTCCTGAGTGAAAGTAGAAGAAAACAGATGGTTAGCTGTGGTTTTAAACTTTTCCTTATGTCAGAACGTGACAAACACTTGCTGCCAAACAGTGGATTACTTCACAAATCTGAAGTAGAATATTCAAAGTGATTCTGATCAAATCTTTTTTCAACAAATATGATATGGCACTCCCTTTTCCTCAACAAAATTAATATCTTAGCTAGAAAAATTAAGAGCAAATCATTCGTGATTCAAATGAATTTCTTGACGATATATTGAACATATGTTATATTGTTATTGAGAAAAATTATTTTGCCATTAATTATCATTATTGATTTATTGCCCAGACCTAGTTTTAGCCCCACTGTAGGTTTATATCATGTCCTACTGCAGTGCAGTTGGAAAAAAGTATTTTCAGTCTGGGTCTGTCCATCTGAAATAGACATAATTCTATAGAATCTGAATCCAGTATCAAATACACTTGTTGAATCAGAATCACTTATTAAATCTAATTTGTTTAGCTTTCAACATTTATAGAGAATGTATGGAACCTTTGTATACTCAAAGGTTGCATCAGAAATTAGTCACCCATTCACTATTCTTAATATATAAGAAAATTTCAGTGGTTCATTTTGCATTTTTCTAATGAAGTGTATACATTACAATTTAAGGGTTTGTTAGCAAAAAGCAGTTTGTTCTGTTTGTCCTTTCAACCAAGGAAAAAAAGAGAATCATGCAAAATTTAAAGCTTTGCTAACAAAGAGATGAATGGTTTGATATGTGATTCTGGATTCTGCTGCTGTTGACCAGCAGCATTCCTAAGCTGCTGTGCTGTGGTGATGAAATCCTTTATTTATAAACATCATCTGACAAAATCAACAGCTTTGCTGTGTATTTGTATTTCGTGATCACAGAGAAAGTTAGAGGTTGGAGTCCTTCTGAACTTTACTGCCACACAGCCCTGACCCTCACTGGGGAGGCTTACATCGTTTTGGAAAAGCTCTGTTTACCCTGTACACACTGAAACCCTAAACTGAAGTTTTAAGATGTATACACTCAATGCCATTTTGGAAAAGCTCAGCTGTAGGGTGAAAGTAGCTAATTTGATCTGCATGGAATGCTGAAGTTGAGAGAAAATGATGTGTTATTAAATGTACTGGCTTTATGTGGATACACTCAGTGTTAAGGATAGAATCAGGCAGATGATTTTCCTGCTGCGCTCACAGGCTGTGGGACCAACTTTGCATTTGTTTTTTTGCATTCAGGTAAGCAAATAAGACAAGCGCAAAATGTTCTCTCTCTTTGATATGACCAATTATTACACACTCTTTGGCCCAAGCATTCTAGAATATGGAAATCAGCCTTTTGGAAGCCAGGAGGGCCTTCCTACTAAACTTGGCCTAAATAATATGCAATAAAATATTGATATTAAATGATACAAAATCATAGTTTGAATCAGTAACAGTTTGATCAAAGTATAAGGTATCAATAATAAGAATTGGACCAAGCAGTGAAGTGAAGGACACAGTTCTTTTAGTAGTGTTGATGCTGTAGAGAAGTGTGTTCTAATCCAGCTGGCGAATGTACTTCATCTGTGACGATGAACAAAAATCTGAATGTGTGTCATACAGGGAACATGGTTCTGTCTGTTTGTCTCCAGCAGAAGTGGAAACATCAAGCACTTGCTCTGGTGTTGTATAATTTCTCATTGTGTGTCTGTCTGCAGAACAAGGGAGAGCCTAGCATCTAACACCTCTTCCATAGTGGAGAGTAACCGTCGGCAGAACCTGGCGCTGAGCCCTGGCCACCTTGGCATTACCACCGGCAACGGACCTCCCTTCTCCTTCCGCGCCATTCCAGAACCTGCCAGCACCCAACCAGAGAAACTCCAGAAGCCCAGCGCCTGCCTTGCGTCAATAACCAGCGTCTAGGGGCGGAACTAAGGGCTGGGTGGATTGCTGAGAGCTAATGGACAGGGCCCAGAAAATAAAGGTCCCACCACTAAGGACTGTTACACCTTTAGACTGACAGACTCTCTGAATCAGTGGAGCTGCCACAGGGCCACTGTGGAACTATAGCTGTTAACACACACACACACAGACACACACACACACACACACTTACAGATACAAACAGAGGACTTTAGACAACCTGGAAACTGCTCTCTCACACCCCACACACACGTACACACCAGGCCACCAGGCAGATGGACACACTCTGACCATGTCATTCTGCAGCCTATAGTTTACACACTGCTGTTGTGTTGTTTCACTTATGTGGTTTCTTGTGTGTGTGTGTGTGTGTGTGTGTGTGTGCGTGCGCGTGCGAGTGTGTGTGTGTGTGTGTGTGTGTGTTTGGGGAGGGGGGGGGTAAAGTTTGTATAATCTGTAATCTCAGGTCATGTTATTTCCCCTCCCATTCCAGCTGCTCCAGATCAGCGCATCTCCCTCTAGTGGTGCCTCCTGGTATTACACACTGAAGAGACTACTGTTACTGATGGTACACTTACTGATCCAGCTCCTGCTCACTACTTGTTTCTGTCAGTTCTCTCAAATTCACCACTGGCAGACATCCTGACAGTTACTACCATTAACCGTCAGTCTAAAATGCAGCAGTGTGAGGTGGTTAGACAGTGAATAACGTGACAGGGATGTTTTTACTGTAACCCCCTCTGTAGAATGAAGCTGAGCAGCTCTTGTGTCTGTTGGATTCCATGATGCCCATCTGAACTGCCTGAACACGGTTTAACTATCCCCTCCAACTGTTGTCAGATATATGGAAAGCCTGAGGTGTAGCTCCAGGGATGAGGTTTTTGATTAGAGACTAAAAGAGTTTCATGGAGACAGAACTTCTTCCAGCTTGTTCTCTCTTTTTATGTTACCCCTTATGCCCATGGGATGCAGCTGTGCCATACATATTTCAGCTCTGTTGTGGCCGTCATTCCAGCACATGTACCACTGTCCACTGGACACATGCTCTATTCACCACTCCACCATTATAACAGGCCAGGTGTGTTTTTCTCAAAAAGATAAGACTTTATTTATCCTTGAGGGGAAATTCAACAGCAGAGAAACTGGCTGAGTGGTAAAGAAACATAGAGAACTATTTGAAGGAAATTTATACAGTATATAGATTACAAGTCAATTTGTATACAGTGTATAAATGTCTATATTTACAGACAGTTGACATGAAATTAATATTTAATGACATGCTGCGTTTTGCTCCTGACTTTCTCTTTATGTACATATAGTTTGTTTAGAGTCACCTCACAGTGGTGTTAAGATATAAGCTACTGAGGTCCTGCAGGTTAGGTCACAGCCTGTAACACCCACAATACTGGCAGGCAGAAAACTTGTTTTTCTCTGTCCAGCTAGCATGTTGATGTATTCACACTGACTGCTGAGGCAGCTCATTTCACATGAAAATGAAAGGTTCCACTATGGCGGTCACAGCACTAAACACACAGTTAAACTTCACCTCGTTCCTTTCAATAAGCATCACTGAGATGTGTGGATATCAGTGATTAAAAGCAGTGTGGTGGGGGAGATACTACAAAAGATGTGGCCATTGTTGTGTCTGGAGCTGCTGCCTTGCTACTACCCCTCCGTATGGCACTCTGTGCTATTGATGCTACAACGTCACAGCAGGACCTCAGTAGAAACAGAAAATCTTTTTGATTTTATATGGACAGTTTTCAGTATTTATTGCTTATATACGATTCCAAAAGTTGGAGGACCATGCGGAGTGGGTGGAGAAATAGATGAAAATGTTGGCTACACAACTCTAAACAGTTTTAGAAACCAAGCACTTTCCTTCCAGGAAACACTTGAAACAGAAATACCAAGAACAACTAAACCAAACAACAGCCAGTATGTGAAGATGGAACGGCTGCATACGGTGGACATGGGGGGTCACGGTCACATCACTGTAGAGTTTCAGAGCTAAGCTGTTAAAAAGTGAGTAGCTTACTTGAACCAGCAAAAAGCACTGATCCTTTATGTGTAAATCCTGGAATCAGTGAAAGTAGATTGTTTTGCAGTTAAAGGCCAGCCCAGCGTGTACGAGTGCAATCATCAGGAGCAGCTGCACGGGCACTTGATGTGGCTGAGTGCCCAGCAGAGAATATGAGATATGATCCAGACTAGTGTTATACACAACAAGCAGGGATGTGACTTAGTCTTTTGGTTTCAGTAGTTCTTTATTTATACACAACTTTACCATTAATTTACATTTCTATCAAGTTCATGACTACTTGAGTTTTTCTTCAACCAGTTTGAATCAAACCCTTAGCCACTCTCACTCCTGGTGCTAAGTTGTATTATGGTCAGTGATGGCCATGATAATGGTCATGATAAAAAGAGTGATGATATAGTTGGAATATAGTATTAAATGGCTGCTTACACTTTTTTTTTTTTTAAGTTTCACCTGCATACGTTTGGCAGTGGCCATTTAGTGAAGCATTTGGGTGAACATGACTGGGATTACACAGTGACTGAACTGATGGACGGGGTAACCACTGACTCTGGCACGGGGCCATGTGAAATAAGACCTATATTTGAAATGTATTGTTTTCATCATTAAACCCGACCTGAGCTGTGCTGGAACTTCTGCAGTCCTATAGCTCAATCATTTCCCATCCTCCTATAGGTTCAGGGAGCTGTCAGTCATCCCAATGTTGTCGTCCTATAGGCTCCTCTACAACTACCTCCACAGCAGCAAAAACAGCCCTCCGTTCTGCTATCACACTGTCATCAGCCTCTAGCCTGTGAATGTCTACACACACGTTCATACACACACACACACATATATATACACTAACACACTACACATCAAAGTGCTGGACGCCCATGCCCTTTCTTCACTAACAAGGTTTCTTCTAATGGTACATAATAACATTGTGTTTCAGCTGCATTAACACCCCCCACCCCCCTCCCTGTCATCATTACAGCCTACTACATAACTTCCTCTGCAGAGGTCCCAGAAAGGGACTTCAACCCAAATAGTGTTTCCTTCTCACCAATAAGATGTGTAAAACAAAATCCTGACATACTGCGATGCAAGCTAGCCCACTGTGGCAAGGCACAACAAACTAAATATCAGATTCAGTGAGGTTATGCACACTGTAAGACCCCAGACCCCCCCTCACTGGCCTCCCACGTGCGTACACATTTTGTTTGTTGAAACGCACGACCAACCCCGACATACTGCTACTGGGAATCGAACTCATGCAATGGTAGACTGGAACTGTACCTCTTCACCACCATGTGCTCAGAACAAACGTACCAAACACTTCTTTCATGAAAACTCCCCTGATCGCATTAAAGAACTAGTCAAATGGCTCCAGGTACAATGTAAGAAGGTATTATCCTTACCACTGAAGTAGGATTCTACTCCCTGATCTCTGTTGGGGAGATTAGTTCGCTCTCTGCTCTGCATCTTGACACTACACAAGGGTCCAACTGTATGTGTTTTCACTACAGTAAAATGTTAAGTCTGTTTCAACTACTAATACTAGGGCTTTACCCTCTTCTCCCTCTGTACAACGGTACTGGTTTATATTCTGTCCCTAATGGACTGACATTTATCTTCTACGAATATGGTCTGTCAATATTTTATGATTCTAATCTCTGTTATGCCACTGGAAGAGATTTATAGTTCCACTGCTGTTCTTGGGTTTTAGTCCTCAGGGGTACAGGGACCTAAACTCCAAAGGGGACTTAAACCCTGGAGGGTATTTCAGTATTCTAGGATTGTAGCAGGGTTCTAATACTACTTAAGGGTGTTAGTCCTTTTCCTGTCAGTATTCTAAGGGTATAGTGTACATCCTTTGTGTATCTGTAAGGGTACACACATGCAATCATATCCAACATGTGGACCACCGGATTATCAAGTTGTCTGATCCTGTGTCACCATCCACTGTTTTGTAAGTCCTGCCCATATTTGTCATAAAATCACCCTGTTTTCATTGTTTTGATATTCTGTATAATGAATGAACTGTGTACGGTTCTCGTCTCTCCCCTAACCCAACAATAGGCTTCCATCCATTACAAAACAGCAGTAGGGCTATAGTCCTTACTACATCATTACAGTAAGGTTCTAGTCCTAATTATACCTATACAGAGGTTTATAGTGCCAGTTGTACCCACATAGTTGGGCTTTATCCACTATTCTATGACTACAGAAAGACACACAGACAGGGATATGTCAAGATTTTGAAGAAGTCTCTGTTCCACTTTTACCATTTAGAGGGTGACCTGTCCCTACAAATACAGTAGTTTCAGTCTATTGTACCACTAATATATTTTTTACCACTACAGTTAAACTTCTGTTCCTACAATGGAGTTTAATCTACAATGCACCACAGTTCAGGGGTTTTAGCTCTTGTTCCACAGCCACAGTGGGGTTCTTGTCTCTGTTCCATCAGTAAAATAGGGCTGTAGTCCCCTCCCTGGGTTCTATCCCTTATGTCTGATGTTTGCACTGCCCCCTTCCCCAATCCTCCTTGCTACTGTCCCAGTGGCCCTCCATCAGTCCCCTCCAGCCAGTCTTCTAACCTTCCATCCCTTTTTTACACTGACGGTCCATGAAATGTCTTCCCTTAACATCTGCGGTGGTTTATAAAAATGGAGGTTCAACAATAACATTGTTTCTAATGGTGACGGTATGTCATACCTGTAAATGATGTTTATCTGTCATGCCTAGTCAAATAATTTAAACAATAAAAAGAGGGATTTTTTAAATGTCTATAATATCTAAAAGTCCCTTTGATGTGTAGTACTGGTGTTACTGTTGTTGTAGTGTATGTGATACCATATGGGGATTGTGTTACTTTTTAAGATAATAAAATAACAATGTTTGGTTACACCACTGTTGTTTGTTTTAATGCGAACAACATTAACATCACTGCCTCGTGAGAAAGCAGCACTGCAGGCATTGTGGCTCCGCTTCTTTGTTTAATATATTTTGTTTTTGTCCTTTTAAAGTAGGTGCCATCAGTCTCCAGCTCCAGTCCAGTAAGCAGCCCACCCATAGACAGTATATTACTGGACGAAGCCACCCCGCAGATTTGAATGGAGAGCAGTGAAGCCAGTTTTGGACCAATAAAATACTACTAAAGGGCTACTTCCAGACCGCACCAGCTTCTGCTGTGCATGATGGCGCAGCAAAACCGTGGTTTAATGACGTAAAGGAACGGCAGAAACACTGTAATTCTAGTAGCTGCATAGCTGCGCCAACAAAAAGTCTCATGGCTCAGAGTGTCTGACTCACATCGTCACTGTTTAATCAGCCCACCTACGAGGCTCACCTGCCAAACATCAACGCAGCGTCACTGATGGCTGAAGAGTTTTTTTAGATTCACAGAGAGTTTATAATCTAAGCAATACGGTTACATCTCTCATGTGCAACGGGGTGTCACAGGGTTTTGACTACATAGAACCTTCCATGCAGGCATTGGTCAGCTTCACTGTTCCAACTGTGGCTTACCACCTTGAGCCCACCCATGTAACTCAACAAATTTGGAAAACACAGAACAGCACCACCCTAGGGCAGGGAGGACCAGCAGAGTAAATACTCAGGGCCAGAACAAGGCTATGTGATGACAGGTGGGATTTACCCAACCTTCCCAGGGTGATTTTCAAGTAGTATACAGTAGTCTAATGGATCAGTATCAGTATACTTTTCTACTCTAGAAAGGTCAAGCATGGCCTTTATCTCAAATTTCCAGTCAACATGGACGAGAAGGGCAGGTGTGGCTTAGGATCATTGACGGTTCAACCCCCGCTCTTCTAAATGAAAGCTGTATTTTTGCAACCATTTACCATTCACCAGAATTTAAAGGAGCTATGTGTAGTTTTCAGCGGGCTCTAGCGGTGCAGTTTCAGATTGCAACCACAACCTTTCAGTGGGTTTGAACTCATGAGCGAGCCGTAACAGAGTCCGAAACACCTAAGACAGCTTCACACAATATGATGGAAACTGAGGTAAACTCCCACTGCAACATTGCAGTACTATTTTTATCAGCTTGACTCAATGCTTGTTGCATGACAACAATACATTGACTGTTTTAGGCCGACATCAAAGGTCAGCGTTAGCTCGCCTGCTGGCTTTTCCATAACTGTGTGTATCTTTCCCCGGATGTTAAGTAATGCCAGCATACTTAAATTTATCGGATGATAATGAAACGGTTAGTGAACTACAAGGAATATTATAAATAAAATTGTTGCCACAATTTATTAAAAAGCTGTAGTAGGCAAATTAACGTTACTGTAGCAAATTGGCCTAGCAGGGTGTTGTGTTGCACTTTTGGACACAAAAGGGACTTCCCGCAGGGCCGGCCCTGACATTGTTGGAGACCTAGGCGAAATTTAAAATTGCCATCCCCCCATGCCCAATCCTTAGTCCACAGAGTCATCACTCCTCTATCATCAGGAATTGTTCAGCAGCCAAATTCACAATTTTGGCTTTTTTAGATATGATGATCAGCCTCCACATTCTAGCCTAAATTGGGAGACCAAGCCTAACCTGGTATCTGGGAATGAGACCCTCCCATAAACTGTGTGTCAACCCAGATACTGTTTTCTTGCATTGTAGTGAATTTATGGGTTTTTTTCCCTGAAATGCAAGCATTGGTTTAGTTTCAATGTTGGAGGGAACAAATGAAGAGGAGGTTCTGGGGGTCCTCCTGCATGCTGGTGAAAACATCTCCATCAGTTTATGGTGGAAATGTCTTTATCTATATAAAGGTAATGACAATATTAAGGTGGCAGGTGACAATATAATGCAGAAATGGTTTCAGGCATTCTGTAGCTTTTCTTTAAAATATGTTTTCTCCTGTAGATCAACTTTTTTAATTTAATAAAACCTCTGCGACAGTAAACATGCTTAGCCTTCCCTCCTCTTTTGAGTCTTTTGTTTGGGGAAGTAACCTCTTTGTGAATGTGGCATCTTTTCACCTCAATGATAATTTAATTCATTTTAATTCAGTTAGAGACTCTTGGACTTAAATAAATGTTTCAGCAGGATTTTTTGCTCATCTTCAAAACTTTCTGCACATTCAGAATCTCTCACATATGTCCAGAAACAAGTCGCAATATTACGAGACTAAAGTCATCATTTAATGAGAATTCATAATATTTTTAGTCTACCTGCCCTATACCTGCTGGCCTGAGTTGATTGGCACCCCCTGACATTATGTACCTAGGCAACCGCCTGTGTTGCCCATGCCACTGGCCGGCCCAGACTTCCAGGAATGCATAAGTTTATCATCAATTCCTTTACTTTGTTTGCTCTGTAAATACAGAAACATAAACACATCAGCAGAACGTTGTGGCTGCTTACATCTTGACTGATGATGTTTTGAAAATTCCTGTTCCCTCTTTAACTTGCATGAACATAAACACACTCACACTGACAATATTCTGCGCACACACAACTGGCACACACAACTTGCAAAATTCTAATACAAATCTCATACATGTACAGACAGTCCGTTATAGTCTTACATATTCATTGTATGTTTGTGTCAGCACGTTTATAAATGTTTTCATCACTTTGGCTTACCAGTAAATAGCCAACAGAATCGCAACCACATCAGCAGAACGTGTGTGCCCTACTCCATAACCCAAAGGAGCCCACACATGCCCAAAGAGCCTGCGTAAGCCTTATGCTGTGTTCACATACAACGCAAATTTAATCCTCGCAACGCTTTCCTCGCACTGGTTTTATCGCTGGACAACTGCTGAGTGTTCACACACAACGCAATAAGCGAATAAAATCAATACGTGAATACTACAGCTGTATGAACCCGAAGCTGTAAACGGATCACACTGATGCCGAAATAACTACAACATGACACAGATTTGTTAGACATATGAATTCATGCTTTGTCAGGTCCGTCAGTAAGACAGCAGGACAACAACTTTGTAAATCTAGAGTTCGGATCGATCAGGGCTACGCTATACTAACTTGTTCACAGTAAAGTACAACCATAGCTGGAATAAAGTTACAGACACATATTTTCTGAACTCACCAGGTAGTTCAACTTAGGTAGTAGCACTTTTAAGAGATTTTAATGATCTTTTAATCTGAACTGACTCTGGAGGTTATCCAATTCTTATGTTTTTAGATCTTACAGCAGCATTTGACACAGTTGACCACAGCATCCTTATTTCTTACCTCGAGCATGGCATGGGGATTAAGAGCACTGCCTTAGAATAGTTTAGGTCATACCTGTCAGACAGAGATTTTAGAGTCAGTTTTGGTGACTCTGTTTCACCTTCTGTGTCCCTCACATGTGGAGTTCCCCAGGGTTCGATTCTCGGGCCAATTCTTTTTTCATTCTATTTGCTTCCCCTTGGATCAATCTTCAAAAGACATAACATCAGCTTCCATCTCTACGCAGATGATTCGCAAATCTACCTGCCCATCAAAAGAAATGATGGTAGTTCTTTAACAAGATTGGTTGACTGTTTTAATGATATTAAAGCCTGGATGGCCTTGAATTTTTTAAACTTTAACGAGAGTAAAACTGAGGTCATGGTTTTTAGACCCAGCGGCACCTCTGATGTCTCACAAATAGACCTGGGCACTTTGCAACCTTATATTAAGTCTGTTGTAACCTTGGAGTAAAAATGGAATGTGATTTTAAAATGGAGGAGCAGATCAATTCTGTTGTGAAAGCAAGTTTCTTTCAACTTAGGCTTCTTACTAAGCTTAAGCCCTTTTGTCCCTCACAGACTTTGAGAGGGTCATACATGCATTTATCACAACACGCCTTGACTACTGTAATGCTATGTATGTAGGTGTTGCCAGGCCTCCCTCTCTCGACTACAACTGATTCAAAATGCTGCCGCCCGTCTCCTTACTGGAACTCGTAAGCGAGATCACATCACCCCTGTTCTTGCCTCTCTTCACTGGCTCCCAGTTAATTTTAGGAGATTCTGTTGTTTGTTTTTAAAGCCCTTCATGGACTAGCTCCAGTCTATCACTGATCTGTTGAAGCCACATGCTCCTTCAAGGTCATTAAGGTCTGCGAACCAGTCTCTTCTCGTTGTCCCTAAACCACGGCTCAAGAGCAGGGGGGATCGAGCTTTCTCAGTCGCAGCCCCGAGACTGTGGAATGAATTGCCTCTTCATGTCAGACTGGCACCAAGCCAACCGGTTTTTAAAGCGCAACTTAAAACCCATTTTTATTCCTTGGCTTTTAATCTGGCATGAGAACTGTATGTTGTATTTGTCTGGTGTTGTATTTTGTCTATTTATTGTTTCATTTCAATGTACAGCACTTTGGTCAACTTGGTTATTTTAAATGTGCTTTAGAAATAAAGTTTGATTGATTGATTGATTGATTGAACTTCCTCGCTTTCTTTTCTCAAAGTAATATCCAGTTTTGTCAGATTTTTTAATATAAATATGAAGTAGTAGTCCAACAGAGCTCTGCGTGCCAACCGACGCTAACGACAACAGTGGAACCAGAAATGCAAGGAAGCTAGCTGCTGAGAAGAGCAAGTGAAGATAAATCAATCCCAAAAACTATAGTAAAAAGTTAATTTAAACAAAAGCAGTTAACTCTGAGCTCCTCCCACGGGTAAACGCCGTATTTGTCAGAGCACAATCTGACCGACTACGGGAGTTTATTTGTCCAAAAGCTGCAGCTACACTTCCCCATACTTTAGCAGCTCTCTGTCGGCCAGTGGCATTTCACGCCCCCCGCTCTGCCTGGTCCTTACCAAACAACGCTCTGAAGCCGTCGGTGACGTCCGGACAATCTCACCACTAATAGGCTTTTGCAGCATAGCATTATGCGAATTTCTGGCTCAAGTTAAAAAATTTGAACTTGAACGAACCAGCGAATGCTGCAAAAAACACATCTTTGCATTGACTTTGTATGTAATCAAGCAGCCCAATATGCTGGATTTCAGTGTGAACACAGCATTACTCATTAGAACTGTAAATTGACCTATTACAGTTATTATTGCCCAAGAATATACATCAATTACCACACCATACTCAAAACAATGAAAATAATACAGTACATCAGAATGGGGGGTGCCCACTGTGTAGTGTCTATCAATATGCCTAACAGAGTCCATTAACATGGCCAACATTGTTGTGGGTCTCACAGTTGTCCTGCACCGTTGCATTAAAAAAACTCCCAGTTTTGATACAGCATGTTGCTAATGCTGTGAAACATCGCAATTTGGTTAGGTTTAGGAAGAGATCATTGTGTGGGTTAAAATAACTACGTAGTGTCAGTTAACTAACGTAAGTTAAGTAACATTATTTGCGTAATTTATGTTACTTATAAAAAATCTGTTGTTTACTTTTTTGCTTCACACAGGAAATGAATACCAGTGTCCTGGTCCATCCACTTCAACCATCTTACTTCCTAATCATCCTCGGACCAACTGCAAGTTGTACAGAATGCAGCTGCAAGACTTTTGTCTCAGACCAGCAGGAGATCACACATTACTCCTGTGCTTCAGGCCCTTCATTGGCTTCAGATTGGTTTTAGAGTGCACTCTCTCCCTTTAGCCTTGAGAGCCTTGGATTCTGTGGAAACTTTAAGAAAACACCTTAAAGACACATCTTTTTAGACAAGCATTTAACTAGCCAGATGGTTTTGTATGTTACGTGTTGTTTTTATTTGTTTTTAGTTTTTAGTTCATTTCATTTTTCACTATAAAGCACTTTGTGATCCCTCTTGTCTGTGAAAGGTGCTATATAAATAAAGTTTACTTACTTACTTGGACTATTCTGTTAAATATCTTACACCTACCTTTAGTGTTTAAACGTGATGCTACAGGGATTTCTCCAGTGCGCTGAACTTTGATGTAAGGTCTTGACCATGCGTCCATATGTGACAACTTGGGAGTGAGAACGGGCACATAAAACTTTATTGTTTTTTTTTCTCCTTATGTGGAGTTTGTGTTGGAGACTGTGTTGTGTTGGGAGACGACCTGTTTTTTTGGTCTTAGTGGACTCCAATTTGTTAGCTGCAGTGTTGTCACTATTGTAGGCAAGAAGAGGCTCGGGAGTGCGTATGCAGAAGATCTGACCCAATTCGTTTGCATATACCGCAGAACAGTGGCTACTCCAAGCAACAGAGAAAGCATGCGAGTGGTTCGTTATTTATGTGAGGTGATAGCCCATTTACAAACAGGCAGTACCAAAGTAAATTATTGATAAGTTATTTCATTAAAAAAACTACATATTATATACTTTAACAGTTCAGAAAAATTTTAAACGTGAACATTTACAATTCCGTGAGAACCAATCAATTCCATCTGCTACAGAAGATCATGTGGTATGACAAAAAGCTCCAGAACAGTTACTGAATTTAGCTTAAAGCTAGGGTAGGTAATGTTGGAGAAACTAGCAAGAGGTTTTAATTTCTTGATTGCTGTCTGGATGTAAAGATAATTTCAATAAAAAGAACAAGACATGCTTCTGAAACAAATTGCCTTCCCCAGCTTTAAAGTGAGAAACTGATTACTCTGATATAGCTGTTTTAGTGCCATGGTTAGATCTGAAACCAGACTGGAACACCTCTAATAAACTGGATAGAAAGAGTAAAAAAGGGGTGATGTCTAGGACTGCAACTAACCATTATTTTCATTATCCTTTAATCTATTAATTCATTTAAATTGTAAATGTAAATGCTCTGTATTTGTATAGCGCCTTTCTAGTCTTTTCGACCACTCAAAGCGCTTTTACACTGCATCTGCATTCACCAGTCACACACATTCATACACTGAGCCTAAGTGCTCAAACAGAAACTAACATTCACACTAACTCATTCACTGGCGGAATAGGGGCAATTCGGGGTTCAGTATCTTGCCCAAGGACACTTCGACACGCAACCAGGGGGAGCCAGGGATTGAACCCGACCTTCCGATTAACGGCCAACCCGCTCTACCTCCTGAACCACAGCCGACCCATTTAGCTCACGCATTTATCCAAAGTGACTTACAATTGCTATACATGTCTACAATGGTGGATGTCTCCCAACGGGAATCAAACCCAGGTCTCCCACACCAAAGCCAAGCATCTTATCTATGCGCCATTCAGTCCCTGGCTCCTCTAATTTGCATGTTGAAGTGTCCTTGGGCAAGATAACCAATGAGCAGCCACTGCCATCAGTTTATGAGTGGGTAAATGTGACATGCAGTGTAAAGTGCTTTGAGTGGTCAGAAGACTAGAAAGGTGCAATACAAGTATAGTCCATTTACATTGATGTTTACTGCAGCTGTTAATTTTAATCAAACAGACCTCAGAACTGTTTCACCAAAATTCCACATCCCCACCAGGAGAAACAATATCCTGGACCATGTTTACGCAAATATTCTTGTCTGCAACAAAGCTCTGTCCTCATTTTGGACAATTAGACCAGACCATCCAGCTGATAAAAACTGTAAAAACAGCAATGTGTGGACAGATGAATGTACAGCAGCTTCACAGGACTGGCATATGTTCTGGGAGACCGCGGTCCGGGTATCTCTGGATAATCCGTAATTCGTTTGTAATTCAAAAACGAAAATACCGTTTATCTGGTTTTTGTTTCAAAACGAAAAACCAATAAAACACGGGCCGTTTTTCATTTTTTGCAGTTCATTTTATTGTTATTCTTTTTTGAACAAACAATGAAGAGGGTCTGTGAACTTCAGTCAATTTCGTTTTTTCGTTATAGACCATAAACGGAAGTCACGTGGTCTTTTCTATTATAAAACCTTCAAAATATTTCATTCATATTTATAAGCCTTCTTGCTATGTGGGAGCTCAACCAGAAGAGGTCGCTCTACCACCTTCTGTGGCGCCAACAGGCTGCAAGGTTCTGACCTTTTGACCTGTGTTTATATCAAAGAGAAGGCTGGCACTGCTACCAGAGGAAGCTAATCACTGAGTTTGAAGGATTTGCAGAACTTCACCTGCCTCCCAGCTGCTCTTTCTATTGCACTATAGCTGCTAAAAACTTTCAGCTTCAACAATCTTCTGCTGCCCCTTCTGTGTCAAAACAAAACTTTTCCAAAACAAATCTGTGGAGTTCTATACTTTGCTATTTTTGCAATTTTGAGACATTTAATTTGCCAGTGAAATATAAAGTATTATGATACTCAATTAGATTAAATATTTTTAATGCAACATGTTCATGCAGCCTCCAAATTAGTTATGTAGGCCTACTTTTATGTGAAACCTGGTGACCATTGTGAGTAAAAGCATCTTTTACTACCTTTCTTGGGTTTAATTCTGTTTGATGAACCACCAGGGAAAGGCAGTGCTTGCTCTGTTTGTACCTATGTATAGTAAAATAAAAACGAAGTTGAGTCATTTATTTTTTCTCCCTGGTACTCATCTCAGGGCCTCCCAGATTTTTCCCAATACCTGGAGGATGTGAGCCTGTGCAGGGTTTGAGGACTGATGATAGTAGCAAGGCTGGCCCCATCACCTACTATCACTCTCTGTTCAAATAAATGCTGGACTGACAGGACAAAGCAGAACCCCACTCCTTCCTCCAGCACCAGAAAAGGGTCCTGTTGTCACTATCAGATATTTACATCATGATTTATGGTAAACACAGCTTGTGGGACTGTTTTTGTGGATAAGGATGATGTCAACGTATGTCTTTTAATACACATTTATATCATACAGTAGGCTTTATGTACAACAGTCCAGTGAAGCAGGGCTCTGCAGTGCAACTCTGTCACTCCCTGTCATGCCCTTAAATGATTTACAAGCATAGTGGGTGAGTGAAGACTAAAACCTACTGTAAATGTTGTTATAATGTTAATGTTATATTATACTAATAGCATTTATACTAGTTCCTCCTCCAGGTTGGGGTTAGAGCCTCTGCAGTGGACAGATGTAGATTTAGCCAGAGTCAGGATGTCATTGTGCCCGTACAGCCCCCTCCTGAGAGCAAAACATTCCCCTTGTAGTGTTTTACATCTGTTTGGTTACATAAAGTGTGGTGTGGGTTGTGTGGCAGAGATGCTAAAGGATAAAAGCAAATTGTTAACACCTCAGCATCTACAGAAGCCAGACATGCAGGGGGTTACATGAGGGCCACCAGGATGCCCTGACATCACACACTGGTGTGCCGCCACCTAGCAAGTCACACACATAAAACACCACACAATAAGGCTAAGTTGAAGGCACACTAACTGTAACAGAGTCTCATAAACAGAACCCACATTTAAAATCAGGACACAAAAATCAGCAGTTGATCAGGCAAAACGGGGGTCTTGGCGACAGGTGGCTTAAAATGCCTGTAATAAAAATAAATTAGAAAGTGTTCACAAAAGTTAAAACAGTTCTGCATCAGCCTCGAGGCATACCATCTTAAATCCTAACCTGCTCCCTGATCACACTGCAACACAATACATCAAGAGAGATCCTGAGTGCTCCCTGAATATCAACTCTTAAAGAGGCATTTGTCTCCAGGTGTGTGCCCGCTACTGGAGAGGCAGGGTGGCGCTTACCTGAGAGGGTGAAACTAGATTGTGGCATTACTAGGCCGAAAGCCTACCAATCACAATGAGAACTGAATACCCACACAGGCTAACTAATTCAGTGATATACAAGCTTACATTTAAACAGCTAGCCTTGTTATCAAACTCGAACCATCGGTTAATATTTAGTTTTCTCAGTGTTATTAAGCAGCTAGCTATCTGTAGCTCACTATTGAAACATACAGAGGCGGCCAAATAAAAGCCTGCTGCCATCTGAAAGAAACACTTAAGGAACCACCAGTAGACACACACACTGTAGTTTTTTTGTTTGTTTATTTTTTATAAAGGGGACTGTGGCCAAACTCCCCTAAACAGACGAGAAAGTGAGCACATTGTTCAGTCTTCTCCAGAGCAGCCTTTACTGCCAGTTAACAATGTGAGGGGTCATCAGTCAGATGAACACCAAGCTTTATTTGGACATTAAGCCATTAATTCAAAAACACCTCAGAAGAAAAACCTTCTGGACATTCCCTCTGTCACGTCACAAAATACCAACAGCAACTTTTAATAACATTTTCTCTGATACAAATGGGCAGACTCAGAGCAGGATTGAGTTCCCTTCCTCTTAACATATCAAACATGTCCCACAAAACAAGCAACACGCAGCACTGAATCCATCCTTCCACAGACATCCCTCACAATGTCTTAATGTTGCAACATGTCTGCAAAGATAAAGAACCACATTGACAGTGCTGTACATAATTTTGAAAACCTACCAACTGAACATGAACATTAACTCGACCCAGTTACAGTTTAAATACATCCAATGCACAAAATAAGAATTACAGAAAGAGACTTTTAAATGATTTAAATGCTATTATTTTCTTTTAAAGTTGAAAGCCTCAAATATTAGGTTACATGTGAGGTATTGTCTGTAAAGATTGTGCAGGTTATTAGTACTAAAGGTGGGTGACCCAGGTAAAGTGGACAGATTGGAGCTGTGTACAGGTCACCCATGTATTTCAATATCCTTATGCACAAAAGCAGAGCCACAATTACAAGCTGTGCTTTACCATATTTCATGATCTAAAAATCCAAAAGTGACAACAGGGCTCTTTTATGGTGCTGGAGGAAGGAGTGGTGTGCTGCTTTGTCCTGACAGACCAACATTTATTTGAACAGAGAGTGATGGTAGGTGACTGGGGCCAGCCTTGCTACTATCATCAGTCCTCAAATCCTGGACTCAGTTTCACTTGTATTTTACTTTACACAGGTTTGAACAGTGCTTTCAACATAGCTTTCCCTGATGGCTCATTAAACAGAATTAAACCCAAGAAAGGCAGAAAAAGACTTGAAAGCCCCAGAGCTAGAGGAGATGCTTTTTGACTCTCAGTAATGTAGTAAGTAAAGTAGGCCTACACAGTAACAAATGAGCACAACAGGCTGCATTAAAATATTGAATCTACTTAACTAACATAATAAGAATATAACACTGGAGTGTTTCCAAAGGAAAATAGAAAAGTATAGAACTCCACAGATTTGTTTTGGAAAAGTTTTGTTTTGACACAGAAGGGGCAGCAGTAGATTGTTGAAGCTTAAAATGTTTAGCAGCTATAGTGCAATAGAAAGAGCAGCTGGGAGGCAGGTGAAGTTCTGCAAATCCTTCAAAATTAGTGATTAGCTTCCTCTGGTAGCAGTGCCAGCCTTCTCTTTGATATAAACACAGGTCAAAAGGTCAGAACCTTGCAGCCTGTTGGCGCCACAGAAGGTGGTAGAGCGACCTCTGCTGGTTGAGCTCCCACATAGCAAGAAGGCTTATAAATATGTTACAAAACTAAAATATGAATGAAATAATAGAAACTTAAACAGGCTAACTGCTATCCTAAGCAACATTTAACATTAGTTCACTTAATCTGAAGTTACAGGTCACCAATGGTCTGGCTGTTAGGGAGAACTAAACATTTGTCAGAGTTATTATTATATTAGTTTTTATTTTTATTTCAGTTAACTAAGTTTTTTTCACAGCCACTGTTAGTTTAGTTTAGTTTTATTTAAAACGTTATTTTAGTTTGCTTGCTAATCACACAGTAGATGGACTACTTTTATTTTGAACGTTTTATAATAGAACAGACCACGCGACTTTAGTTTATGATCTATAACAAAAAACGAATTGACTGAAGTTTACAGACCCTCTTCATTGTTTGTTCAAAAAGGAAAAACGATAAAATGAATCGCCAAATACAAAAAACGGGCCGTGTTTAATTGGTTTTTCGCTTTTTGATTCTGACACCAAAGACAGTTATTTTCGTTTTTGAATTACAAACAAATTACGGATTATCCAGAGATACCCGGACTGACCGCCACTCAGGAGAACCACCACAAAGCCTGAATGAACGAAGCGGTGAGGCCTCCAGCCAGAGCCAAAAAAGCTTCTCTCTCTCTCTCTCTCTCTCTCTCTCTCTCTCTCTCTCTCTCAATTTTCAATTCAATTCAAATTAGCTTTATTGGCATGAATGTATAACAACAATATTGCCAAGGCATCATACAAACTACATAAGAACAATCAACCCCATACATTTCATTAAACAAGTAATTAAAGGGTAAAGTAATTAAAGTGTATGTGTGTTTGTGTGTGTGTGTTAGAAAAATTTTAATATATTAAAAATTCAAATAAAAAATATAAATAAAATGTAAGCGTGTGTATGTGTGTGTGTTTCTATCCTGATGAGGACCATGGCCTGACATATCACTCACGCCGTGGTGACCAGTTTTTCCACAAGCATTGCAATCAATAGAAAACAGCCTCCTGATATGCCTGGTGAAGTTTTTTTGAGAAAAAAAAATTGGTTCCCACAGAGTTGATTTTCACTACTTTATGTGTGCCCTAGTGGTCATAAATGGTATTGCAGTGTGTGAATTTGCACTGGTGGGGACCTTTTTCCTGACAAAGTGTGTAAAAGTGTGTAAGTGTGTGTCCCATATAAACTTCATATTTTATGCATAGTATTATATTCTGTGCACTTTATTGTGATCAGAATTTTATATTATCAAATTATTTGCCCTAAAGTCAATGACGGAACCCATTTAATCTAACTTCCTTTCAAAATGTTTTTTCCTTTGGAAGAACAATAACAACAATATTTCTGAAAAAAGAAAACAATATAAATTGATAAGTATGAGTACAAACAATTATTTGTTAATAAATAAAAGGTCTATTTATGTAATATAAAATGACCTCAAGTAACAAGAGTCAAAATACTAAGGAAGAAAGAAGAAATGTGAGGAACCCATCAGTATTGTAGCAATTTCAGTTATCATAAACTTTTAAAGTTTTAATTATGTCATGATACACCAATATTGACTAATCATTCTGGTGTCAAAAAAGTCAAACCCAGCCTGATTAAACGGCTGGCCTGCAGTCCCGACTACCGTAGTCATGAAGTGCTTTGAATGGTTTGTTAAGCAACAGGTCAAGACTCGCCTCAGTGCAAATCTAAATTCCCTACAGTTTGCATACAGTGCCTGCAGATACTGCTGAGAGAGAAAGGGTGCTGGTTTGGGAGGGAGGGCTACCTCAGCAGGTAGCTAAATTTACAAGAATTTGATTTTTAAGATGAACTAGGTTAAAAAGGTCAGCTACACACAGCTTTTGTATTAGCTTGTTTTATAACACTTTGATTTTAGCCTAACCAGCACACATTTTTGTGGAACATACTGGCGATGGATGAGAAAATATCACTTTTCTCATGTTTATGCTTGTTGAACAGGTATTTTGATAAAGTACTATAACTGGATTTTTATTTGTGAAGCTTTTATTGCACTTACACAAGTGTAGTTGTCGTTAATTTGAGTAAAACGTAATCCCTCACTTCACCTTGTGGACAGTCTCTCCTCTCTGCTCTGCTGTATGTTCTGTTTGTGGAGGATCTGAACTGCATCCTTGGTCAAACTTAGAGAGGACAAAGAGGAGAAGCTGCAGTGTGACTAAATCATTAAACCAGAACTTTTAAAACTACAAATAAAAGAATTCAGAGCCAGGTTTGCGGGGCCTTCCTAATGTTGACACATTATATCCCATGTTCAAATAGGTAATTACAAAGTAAAGCAATCTGTGCTTTTTTGTGTGGCACAATATATTTGTCTTTCTAAATTACATTTATGCAATGGATTCAAGATGCAAGATTTTAAATTGGGTTACATGGCTTTCAAGGTGACAAGTGCTGTATCATTACATGTAACAATATCATATGTTCTTCATAAAACTCATGTTCTGGAGAAACTGTAATACATGGGTCCTCTGTCTATGTTTTTTAGAACTCAAAAAGTCCAAACCAAGAGGGGGAAACCAGACTTCCGTCTGGGTTGCTTGCAACTTCCAAGATTTTGGTAAGTGTCAAACAAATGATTCAAATGTGTTCCAAATGACAGGCCTAATTATATATATTTTTTAGCTAATGGCTTATTTCACCCCGTTATTGTTATCCTTCCAGGTAACTAGAATTGGATGTGGTTGTGTGTGGTTGTCTGTGCATTTCGAACTACAAGCATAGATCTACCCTCCATAGTTTTTTCATAATCTGCAGATTTGTGTCAGAGTGAGATAAGCTCTCATGGATCCAACATGCAGAAAAACAAACAGACATGATCCCAATTATACATTCAACGCTGTGTAGTTAGCATGCATCTTTAGTCTATATATCTATTTATATAGATGTAGACTTTTAAGCAGTTTGAGTGAACCCTGTACATACTTTTGAGAATATTTCTTAAGGGCTTTGTTGATGTAACGGGGAAAGGTAAGACAGGTCTCGCTTAGAGTAATTTAGCTGACCCCATAAGTGTTTTATGACATTCTAGCTTTAGGTATTTCTCACATGTACTTGTCCTTGTCAGGGAGACAACAATAGACTGATTAGTTAGAGTCAGTAGCTCAGAAATCTGGCTAGCAGATATCAGCGTTCTCTGGGAATCTTGCAAGGTTGAGTCCTACAAGAATGTTTATAAGAACTCACTGGCTCCACAGATTAGAGTACAACTCATGGATAGTGAAAGATTCCAATATGACAAAGCATTGAAGTCTAAACATCAGATAGATTTGTTGTTTTAGGTTAAAGCCAGCTAAAGATGACCTAATAGAGAAACCTACAGGCACTAGGGGGAAGACATAAACATAAAAGGGACCAAAAGATGTTATCGTTCAGATTTGGTGTTAGGTAGCAAATTGACTTTAGGCTAATCTAACATCTCCTACCATAAATTATTATATTACTGATTCTAACTGATTTTGCCAGTTTCTGGTTGTTTGATAAGGTTTTAGTTACGTGTGGTCACTGTTAGACATGTTTGTAGGGGACTAGACTCTGTACTTACCAACTATAAAATGTGTGGTGCAGCAGTTAATTCTGGTCTTGAATGCTAAAGGTTGTGGAATCAAATCTTGTTTTTCAATAATAATTAAAAATGTTTAAATGTAGTTTACTTCCTTAGTGTTGTAAATGAAGATAGCAAAATTCACTTCTAAACTATACAACTATTAATATTAGAAAACATTATTATTATTATTATATAATATAATGACTCAACTGTGCACTAAGCTAATTTATAATGGGAGGTGATTTAGTTTGTGGAAATGCCAAAAATTATGATATGAATGCTATGCAAAAAGTAATAATTAAGATCCCACAGTGTTCTGCACTGAAATTCAGAACTGCACTAAGCATTTGGAAAGTATGGAGTCCAGTCTACTACTTGCAGACACTTGCAACAATGACCACACACAGCAACTGACCACAATTTGACCACAATACTAAACTTAATCAAGAAACTAGAAACAGGTTAAATCAGGAGGACTTGCTGCGTCATGCAGTAGCTTTGCCAAGCAGTCTAGAGACTCTAGCAAACTGAAGTTAAGCCCAGTTGACTTGCTCCATACACACTGATTGACAGCCTAATTTGCCTAAAGAGTTGTTGTTTTTTGGTAAATTTTGGAGCAGTGGTTGATAATTTATTGTAGACTGGGTGACAATACAGTGGTTGGAGTATTTGCAGTACATTGGTTATAATACATTTAACATACGCTGCATTGCAATCACCATATTTCACATTTTTTGTGGTATTCCATAGTGACAACCTACAGCTTTTTCATTTTATAAACTATTTATTCTTCTGATAGGAACCCCAGCATCCAACAGAAGACAGCAGACCTCTTTACGAGCCTGGCGGTGTTGAACCTGCTACCAGAGGTATCCCACTGACTGAGTTGCAGTCAATATTACATACCCTTTTTGTACGTTACCTTTTTCTTCACAGCTACACAGACACTGTGTAACATTATATCCAATGTTAAAATAGGTAGTACTAAAGTAAAACTCTCAGTGCTTTTATGTGTGGCACAATATATTTGTCATTCTTTTCTCAATCACATATATGCAAAGCAATCAAGACGCAAGGTTTTGAATTGTTCCAAAATACAGAAAAACCAAAGGTGAATGTATGATTGGGATCATGTCAGCTGGTTTTTCTGTATGCAGGAATACATAAGTTTGGACTCGTCCTGTTTCCTTATCCTGTACTTAGACTATTCTATACAAAAATACTTTGTTAAAAACTTTGTAAATAAATTATTTGCTTTGAAAATGTAAAAAAAATGTAAGCTGCATTAAAAGCAGTGGAGATGATTATATTCCATCAGAAGACTTAGGACTTGGAAGCAGTTCAGAGGAATATTACGATATTCCAGTGGTGAAACTAAAGAAACGGAAGCTGTCACAGAGAACTGACAGAAGAAAGACAGTGCCCAGTACTTTCTCTGATAAAGATGACAAGAAAACAGAAAGTGAAAACTCTGATGACACAAACCTTGGAAATCTTAGTAATGAAGCAACAAACAAGAAAATGGCAAGCAATGACTTTTCCTTTAAACTCAAAGGAACGAAAATTGCATTTTGACCACATTAGAAATAAAGGAAACCGTGCTCATAATGATGAGGTCCTACCATCTGGTAGGGGAACTCTGATTCCAAGTCAGCACGCTAGGAAACCAGTGAAACCAAGTGACTACATGCACTGCACAAACTGTGAGGCTTTGCTTAAAAGAAAATCCTTATGTAGGCACATGTCCAGGTGCGAGCTTGCACAAAAATGCGGCACAACAAAGCCAGGCAAAAGTCGGATCCAGCCAACCACTGATGAGTTTGGTGATGACATTGCACCCATAGGTATCCCATAGACTCACATACACTACTTTCCATTCTATCCATGTCTTTCTAAACACTGAGATAATATTTTAATTTTTGTTATTTTAACAGGATCATCAACACCTAAGAGAAGATTGCAAACTTTTGAGTCTGACAGTGATGACCTTAAACCAGGTATTTCAAAGAAAGTGCAATCCTTGCTATTTGTTAGTTGTCTGCTTTTATCTAAAGCACTGTGCAGTCTCAAAATATGTGCAGATCTGAAAAATAAGCATGCTAACAGGCTACTGACCAACTGCAACCAACAGTTTTTAGTCTCTGTAAGAGATAACACCTCTGTTCTCACAACAGGATGTAACCTAGTTACTACAGTGCTGTGTGAATATAGTTAGTGATTAAGTTACTAGGCTGTTTTTTAAACACTGACTTGGTGTCAGAATATCAGCTTTGTGGACTTTGCCTGATGGAAATACATATTTGATCAATTTAACTTCACCCCTGATTGTCTTTTTATTTTTTCTTTCTGTCTGTCTTTCTTTCTTAGAAACCTCAAAGAGCCTCCTCTTTGATGGTCGTTTGCAGAGGTCTAAGCTGTTGAAAAGACCCTAAAGGGCTTCATGGAATCTGGTAAAGTACCAAGAAAGTGTGTTGCCTGTATCAAAGCATCACCAGAAGCACTGAAAGGAAGAAGCTGGACAGCAGTTAAGTTCTATGTAAAAAATCAAATCATTGCTATTCAGGGTGAAAGTGCAAGACAAATTAAGTGAAAAAGGGTTTGCACTTTTTTCATGTGTTGATAAGTGTTGCCCTTTGCATTTGTTGTAACTGATCATTCCTGATGATATATGTGTTGGCACCCTCAGTATTCTCTGAGATATAGAGTTCTACTACATGATTATGTTTTAGAAGTAGTATGAACTCTTTAGTGTCTCAGATGGAGATGTTAAAGTCTGATAAATGTCCTCAAGTGATGTCACTTGTGTCACAGTCAGTTAAAAACTACAAGTTTGAAAATGAAACAAATCTGATGGTGTGGAGTTAGAAAGAAGTGAGCTCCCAGACCTCTTAAGCTGCTGTTCATCTCTGCTGCAGGCTACATTAACCGCTATTAGCATACTACACCCAATCTACCAACTGGCTGCTAGACTAAGATATGCATTGTGGGTAGTGTAGGCACCAGGTTTTGACAAAGAATAATAAAAAGGATATCTCTGGTTCAACTGCATTTTGATTCTTCTTTGTCACTGTCATAGGTCAGACTATATTACGATTAATTAAATTATGAGAACTGTTTTAAGAAAACTCATTCACTCAAATAAAGAAAACACAAAATTCCCTAAGATGCAGCGCAACAATAAGGAGACATGTGATGCTGTTCTTTCTGGTCCAGGTTTCAAAGATGCAAATCACATGAAGTAAAGTTTAAAAAATTACCTGTCATGTTTATCAACTGCTCTATTATATGTTTGCCCAACAATTATATTTTACAATCACAATCTGATCTCTTTTTGAAGAATCTGGCATCTGGCAGCCTGTATTATTAGATTCACGATGAACTGATTGAATTGTTTAGTGCATAACAATGGTATTCTTTCTATGCCAATAGACTTAACATGACTGGTCCCCATGGGGAGCAAAATTCAGGTTTACAATTTTTGAAGGAGTTATTGATGTTTCAAGTCATTTTTGTGTTCATATACATTTAAAATGTATTTAACAGTTCAAATTATATCTCTAGACCCTTCAGAAAGGGTGGATCCCACCAGGCACCTGCCAGTCATTGGTCCCCACGATGTAATAAAAATGGGTTAGGGTGTGTTAAAAAATGGTGTGTTAAAAAAATAAAAATATAGGCCTATTAAAAATTAAAATAAAATAAATAAATAAAACAGTAAGCGTGTGTGTGTGTTTATATATATATATATATTAAAAATAAACGAAATAAATAATCTCTCTCTCTTGCTCTCTCTCTGCTGCCAGTCTGCATTGATCACATCTTTTTTTATAATGCCTGGGTTTCGGGTGCTGAGGGGCTCGTAGCACCTCTTCTTCCCGTGTTCATGTTTGCATACACTGAGTTAAGTAAGTAGGCATAGTTTATTAAAAGTGGGTGAATTATACAATTCTTGCATGTCAGTCGGGGCCCTTAGGAGGGCGGGGCCTCTGATCCCACCCACCGCCCAGAGTGTAGGACTGGGACATCATTCCCACAGAGCTGTCTGCTCATTTCTAGCGCGAGCCATCGGCTGTCCGGGTTTCCAGCCGCTGTCAGTGACCTCAGCTCAAAGCGACACCGTCATGCCCACGAGACAGATACCCGCGTGCTCCCTGCTTCTCTTCCCGTCGCTGCTGCTGCTGTGCGGAGCGGGACAGCAGTGTCTCGCGGCAAGTCCGTTGCTCGTGTTCCTGATCGACGGGTTCCGTTATGACTACATGGATGACCTGCACGCGCTACCCGGATTTCGCGAGCTCGTGGGCAATGGGGTGAAGGTGGACTACATGACGCCGGACTTCCCGAGTTTATCATACCCTAATTACTACTCATTAATGACAGGTAGTCTAATCTATCTATCTATCTATCTATCTATCTATCTATCTTTCTGTGCACCTAAACAAGAGTACTAAAATAGGCAGATACTATTTAAAAATGAAACCTTAAAAGTTATGTTGAAATACAACCCACAACCTACAGCCTTCTTCATTCTTCTGTGGAGCTTCCTTAACCTTAACTCAACACACTAAATACTAAAAATGGGTGACCTTCAAACAATTACAGTTTTTCTCAGTTGCTTTAGTAACATTACATTTCTGTAATCATAAATGAAATTCTCAAAACTACTTGTTCCATCTCCACCTCATCTCCTCACTTGTACACATCATAAAAGTAATTTCTCATTATTTTGAACAAATTGCAAAAGCTTTGACACATTGATGCAAATGATTCTGTACAGTTGTCTGCTGTTTCCTACATTATCAGTTGGTTATGTCATGCTGATCACAATGCATTTTACCAGTCTCTGGTGAATAGTCTTACCCCCCAAAACATCTAGGCACAAGTTCACCACATAAGTTACCACATGCAGAGTGGTTGAACACGTTGTCAAAATCTAAATTTATTGTTATTCTGAATATTGTTACATACGTACGGACCAAGGTGCATAAACAAAGTAAGAATAAACAACAAAAAAATCCCAACACACTACAAAAGCTACACAGCCCTCCCTCCGACCATTCAGCCCATACACACAATACCATCCACAGTAAACAGAAACAATGCAAAGTGAGCAGTGAATAGCAAAAATCACCAGCAGATGTACAGTATATATTTTTATGTACATATACATACACACATATATGTATAGATAGAAGTGTCTGTCAGACTTTTTTTTAAAAATGTCTTCTGAATGTAAGCTATCCATTGTGAAGTGGATGAGAATCTGTGAATGTCAGCCTGAGCGGTGTTTCCCATGTTTACATTTCTAATGTTTTAGAAAGATTTTTTTTCTGTTGTGCTAAATGCAGTGCTGTAAAATAGTCTTGTTTGTTTTTCCGATTTTGTTAACAACACCACAGGGTTGTGTTTTTGCAGATTAGTTGTTAATGATTAATCACACGTATAACTGACGGAAACTGTTATGTAGCTGTCTGAACTGTTTAGATTGAAAGGTATATGGTCAACATGCTTCACCTGAATTTTAATTTAGAGTAATTCATATTTTCTTCATACTCAAAAGTTGTTTTCAGTATTTAAATAAAACAGTCATTCTTACCATCAATATATTACTTAGGGCTAAAATATTTATATTTGGTAGTATACAGCTGGTGATGCTGTAGCGACTTACTGTTTACTTAACTGATTGCGTTTGATTTGATGATGTGATGTTTCCAAGCAGTGGATTTCTGGCATCTTAAATTCAGTATTGTGTTTTGAGTAAAACAGGATGTATCAGCCAGTCACTCACATGTGGAAACTGCCCGGCTACTGTACTGTAACTGTAGCTGTGTCTCACTTCTATACTCCAAACGAATTTGGGCAGGTTTGGAGTCACCAAATTAAGGATACCCAAAAAAGTCATTAAGCAGACAGTTTTTGGTGTGTGTGTTTTGTTGATGTACTCTGCAGTCAGAAAATGCATTACACAAAGGAAAATATTTATCTATCCAGCGCTGCAAAAATTAAACAACACCACTTCCAAGAAGAACTTGCAAACAGAATAAATTAAAGCAAAAGCCTCCTGTTACGGTCCTACTCACCAATCAGAGTGGGCACAGGGCGTGTACATTTTACAACAACAAACGAAACTATAGGAAAACGTAGGATAATGGTGTCAGACAGACCGACACAGGTGGTGGCTGTGCAGTGGTTTTGTGTGTTTAGCTGCCCTACGTTGTTGACGTTTTGTTAATTTGTCCTTTCTTGTGCTTCAACTACGAATAACAGATCTCTGTGTGTGGCTGTGGCTCAGGAGGTAGAGCGGGTTGGCTGTTAATCAGAAGGTCGGTGGTTCAATCGTGCAACCAGGCTCCACCTGGTTGCATGCTGAAGTGTCCTTGGGCAAGATACTGAACCCTGAATTGCCCCTGGCGGCCAGTTCTGCCAGTGTGTGAATGTTAGTTTCTGTTTGAGCACTTAGGCTCAGTGTGTGAATGTAGTGTAAAAAGCACTTTTAGTGGTCGAAAAGGCGCTATACAAATACAGAGCATTTACTTTGTGCCACTCTCTGCAGGCTGCTTTTCCCACATGGAGCATTGCCTGATTTTGCTGACTTGTTTAGATTGTGTTGATTTGTTCGGTTGTCATGATTTTTGTGCTTCTACCATGGTTAAGTAGGCTACGTAGTTAAATTGTTTATTTTTTATCTGTTTTAACTGTGTTTATTGTTGATACACAATCAGGAATTTGCACAGGGTGTGTTGTTTTGAAAATCAACTGGCTTCTCTATGCCGTTCTGTGTCTGACTTCCTGCCCTGTCATCTCATCTGTGCTGCTTGATGAGGCAAGTTCCGTCAAAAATAGACTGGCAGTGATATTGAACTTTAGCTAAAGCAAAAAAAATAATTGCAAATCAAATCGTCATCACAATATATGGCAGAAAATTGTGATTGGACTTCGACTTTGCCATTAGCTAGTGTTACTTTCAAAGAGGCTGCGGAGCCTGGTTATATTGCCTGTTCGCCCGGCTCATAATGTTTCTTGAAACTTTAGTCACAAGCTAACCAGAAGCTAGACAGCAACCGACGCAAGAGACACAAGTTTGCTATCATTACAATTTTTCTCAATCGCTTTGGTACATTTCTTGAATCATCCCTAACACTTGCAAAACAGTAAGTGCATTTCTCGAAACACATCGAACAGCACAACACAGTGGTTTACCTGCAAAAGCCAATAACTCAGAATCCTTAGTATATCTCTCAAAATGAAATCTTTATGTCATTGAACATGTCAGTGCCACCAGAATGACAAATCCTTGTGTCATTGTTTACGAACAAGATAGTCAAAATGTTTAGTCATGTTTCATGTCATGTATCAATATAATAGTGTAATCTGTAAGTGTTTTTGATGTAAACTATGGCTAATGTTTTGATGACTGAATGATTGAAAATGCACAGTGCTGCACTTTTTCAATATGTCATATCAATTTCAACAGTATAAAGTTATACATTGCAAGAGATTGGACAGGAATCACAGTCACGTTTTTACTGTTCGTGCTGTAATTTGTTGATAGACCATGTCATTGTAATGCAGAATAGAAAAAGAAAGGACTCTCTGGATAGCACAATGGTAGAAATTACAAAATTAGAAATGTAAGCATGTGAAACACTCCTTAGGCTGATGTTCCTGTCAGGTCACAGATTCTCACCCACATCACAACAGATATCTTCATCAGTTACAGTAAGGACATATTTACACAAAATCTTATAGACATGTATAGAAAATATGATTGACAGATATAGATGACCTATCTCTCTTATCTCTCTCTCTCTCTTTCTCTCTCTCTCTTTGTATGTACTGCTAACAGTGTATTGTTACTGTTCACTGTTTATTGTATTGTGTGTATCGTGTGAATGGTCTGAGGGCTGTATTGCTACTGTAGCATGTTGTGATTTGTTGTTGTCTATTCCTGTTTATGCACCATGGTCTGTACGAAACAACATTTCGTTCAGCTGTATACTTGAATGACAATAAAGCTTGGCTTTATTTAACTTTGATTTTGACAACGTGTTCAGTCATTTTGCCTGTAGTGACTTATGCAATGAACTCATGCCTAGATGTTTTGGGGGGTAAGACTATTCAACAGAGGCTGGTATAATGCATTGTGATCAGCATGACATAAGCAACTGATAATGTAGGAAACAGCAGACAGTTGTACATACTCATATGCTTCAGTGTGTCAAAGCTTTTGCAATATGTTCAAAATAATGAGAAATTGCTTTTATGATGTGCACAAGTGAGGAGATGATGTGGAGGTTGAACAATTAGTAGAGAATTTCAATTCTGATCTGAGAAACATACTGAGAAAAACTGCTATTCCAGATTTACAGCTAGCAGCTAAACCTCTGTCTGTGGCAACTTTGCTAACAAAGGCAAACATCAAGCAAGCGCAGCAACACAAGACACAGCAAGCCAGCTAATAAGTTATTACTGACTAGTCCAACGCCTCAAGGCTAGCTCAGCATCTGTCCCACATTCGTTCAGCAGGAGTTTGAGAAATTGCTCAAATAATGTTCCTTAATGGAGGATTTTGTTGCACTTGTGTATAACGAGCAGTGTCAGTGTCAACATGACTAAAAAAGATAACATTAATTCTCACTGTTGTGGCTTCTGCTCTGCTGCCCGCTGTATTTGTGTGAAGGTGTGTGTGTGTGTGTCGGTGTGTGAGTGTGTGTGTGTGAATATGTGTGTGTTTGTGTTTGTAAACACTAGTGAACACAGGCACAGAACGGAGGGCAGAGGAGATCAGAGAGAGGCCTAAACTCAGAGTTACATAATATTGGACATAATTATCTGTTGAAATTCCATCGGAACCACAACATTATCAAAACAGTTTGATTTAAGGACACTGGTTTCTTTTATACTAACTGCAAAAACAGCATACTGTTATATATTGTATATAAACTGTGTACTATCAGTATGTAGTATAGCATGGGACACAGCATGTGAATAGACAGGATACTGGAAAAAAACTGTGAAGTTAAACGAGTTGCATTCTGACCTCACACCAAGCAAAGTCCTTAAACTAAAACAACAGGGAGAGGTAGGTAGTTTTCCAGTGCTGGTAATAGAACTGCACAAAATTACCATCACACCAACAAGTGCAGTGGGACATTGGAGTTTTAATCCTTAATCCTTAATATGGGTTTTAAAAAATTTAATTAATCACTTTTTTTGTAAAAATGAACCTTTCTCGGTTACCTCTATGTGAAGAAATCAGGTCGAGACCAATCTCTTGCCTTGTGATTCTGAACTGTACACACAGCGACAACATTGCAGCTAATGAAATGGAGTCCACTAACACCAAAAAGCGAATGGCTCCAAGCACAACACACACTCCAACACAAACTCCACAGAAGGACAAAAACAACAAAAATTGTGCTGAAGCCCATCAGGCCAAACAAAAATCAGATTGACGTTGTCAACATTACCGAAAGGCGTTTGAGTCATGGAGAGGCCTCCACTTTGTTTCGGATATTCACTAGTAAGGATCACACTGTCAACAGATGCAAGACAAGAAGTGCTGGCTTGTGCCTGGTTAGCTGGGTATTTATGGAAGTGTCAGGAGTGACGTGATTGACGTGAGGTCCTGCTCCTGAAACTCAGCTCCTGAAAAACTGACCCAGAATTGGCTTTCAACCTATTGGACAAGTAAGCTAGTATTACTGCAAAGCAAACCAACCAGTTGCTAACGTTATATACTTACATTATATACTATAGTAGTAATGTTTAATACTTTACCTGCTAATATGATCCATATTACTATGCTGTGTATCACTGGTATTATGTCAAAGCGTTGATTTTAGCCTGAAAAATGTGATTAATGGTTTTTAGCTATGCTGAAATAAACAGTGGTAAACTTATTGACAAGGTAAATTACAATGATACATGGAATCAGGGTCTGACATTAGCTCCCGCCACCCGCCAGATATGGGTGAATTGTTGACAGTTGTTGGTAAAATCGGCAGGCCTCCGCCACTTTGGCGGACAGGGATAATGCACAACAGAAAGACACATGTAATAAGATTAGCATATTGTGACCGGTGCATGCACCTGCGTCACGCACAATACACACACACCCAGCAGTCAGCTCAGGGAATATCTGTGGCGCCCTTTTAAACCAAACTACCAGGGGAAGAGGTTCAGTTCAACCTGAGTGACAACCAGGACTACGAGAGTTAACGCAGGTGTTGTTGGAGAATCACTAAGCTTGTCTATTAGATGCAAGAGGCATCACTTGGTTTTATTTTTGCTGGCCTACTTTTGTATTGAAACTGAGTTGTTTATTTTTTTGAGTAGGAGGTTTTTGTTGAGATATGGACTCTTGTGGAGATTTGAACTGAACCATTGGTGGTTGAACTGTGGGTTTTATGGTGAGCACTGACTGTATAATACACTATGTGTTTCTTGTCCTCTGTCGGTACCTTGTCAAGTAAGGTGGAGTGATTGTCATGTACTGAAATATATGAGTCCTTTTGACATGCAAACATACATGTAATGTTTTTGTGTACATATACTGAACATTGAATGCCAACATTATTTACATTGAATGATGCCTGAATGAGCTGAATGTTATTCCTGCATTAGGCTCGATGGACAAAAATGGACAAAAAAAAAACACATTACTGTTCAGTGAAGTAACGTTACTTACTATGGTATTACTGCTATAGTATAGTGTGTCAACAATCTAATAGCATTCAGTCTTGCTCACAAACTGTTTTCGTCATCATCCTTGAAATTTAGCTATGCTGACATTGCTGAGCCTTTTCTGTGAATGATACACAAATAGCTGGCTGCCAAATGCACTCAGTGCGTGGATTAGCACAGATTAGTTCAGCATCAAGCTGATAAAAATATTACTGTAATGTCGCAGTGGGAATTTACCCGAGGTTCTAGCATTTGGTGTGATGCCGTGTCAGGTCTGTCTGTCACTGTTTTTGGCTCACTCATTAGTTCGAGTATGCACACCAGCAAACACTTACAAAGGTAGTGGTTGCAATGTGAAACCTCACCACCAGAGGCCAGTGAAAACTACACATGGCCATTTTGTTTTTCAGTCGTGGTTGATTTTGCGACGTGTGGTTACTGGTGGTAACCATAACCACTTCAGTCCCCAGAGTCTTGAGGGAAGCAAACACTGGTTGACCTGCTGCTTTTTCAGAAATACAACAGAGGAGCAATTTGTGTATCTGTTTACTGATTAACCAAGCGAACACATGGCAAGCAAAGACGTGGGGTGGCAGCTGCTCCCTGTCTGAAAGCATCTTAACTGCTCATTGTTCTGTTACTCCATACAATATTTAAAAGTGTTCAGCTGTCAAAAAATCCCCAAAATACCTGTTGTCGTCCACTTTGGATCAACATCAGTGACACATAAATTGTGTTTCCTGTGGCTGCTTCACAACAAAAGCCACCCTGTGTTTCACCAATTGAAGTCTTGTACTGTGAAGCAGCAGCAGTAGGAAAACCTCTTAGGCGAGGCGCCCAGTAAGCATACTGAGCAGACCCCCAAAGGAACTGTCTCCTTTTGACCCGAAGGAGCATTGGCTCTACTCCAAGCTCCCACCAGAAGTCTGGGCTCCTTACCCTCATTTCGACCAGTTGTATCTTTTGTTCACTTTCCAGAGCAATCCACCGTTTTCCAGCAGAGAACCATGGCCTCAGACTCGCTCATCCTTCACACTCGGCTGCGAAATTTCCCCAGTGTGTGCTGCAGTCTGGTAAACCCAGCAGAAACACATCTGCTAAGAGCAGGCTGCCTTGAGTTGCTGTCACCTTTTAATAAATAAATAACCACCACCCTGGTCTGCCTCTACACAGATCAGTGTTAGATACTGTCAGCCAAGACAACCTAACTTAATGACCAGGGCTTTCTGCATCTCAAGGAGAATCTCATCCACACATGGCGCCTTCCCAGACGTAACTAACATCAACTGAAGCCTAATTCACACTACACGATTTTAAGCCATATTTGCCGGTCGGTGAGCTCTGCGACCATCAGGCTGTGATCGGGGATAAATCAGCGGTCGATCGGCGGTCGCCAGTTGTTATGTGTGAACTACTCAGCAACTCATCAAAACGGCTTTCTGACACATCGCTGATGTCTGTCCGATATCTAGCATGTCAGATATCTGGAGGAGTCAGCTGACTCGACATCCACATCCAGCCAATGAGAGCAGGCAGCTGGCAGAGCAGGCAGCTACTTTTTCTTGTTTTTTTTCTTTTAAACCTGTCCTGCCCAGCAGCCTGGTATAGAGTATGATGACCTGGCTACCATATGGTGCCAGACAGATTTTACTTTTAACAAGAGTGTATTAATATACTCCTTTGTCTGTTTTATTATTTATTTAATTATGTATTGATTTGTCACCGGGCCGGACAGGGGGGCAGACACGGGGATGGGGGGGGCACAAACAGACAGCACAGAGAAAGGACAACACCTGTAAGAGAAGGTGGAAAGGGGGATGGAAGGTGGGGACAACAGGGAAAAGCTGTGGGAAACACCAATTGCAGAAAGCAACGAAACCTGCAATAGAACAGAAAGGGGGGCTTGGGGAGGAGAAAAACAACAACAAACAAACACAAACAAAAACAAACAATAAAAATAATAATAATAGTAAAAGACAACCAGCCAAACAGCAGCAATGAACAGTTGACATAGTAAGACAACTAAGAGAAAAATGAAAACAAGAAACAGTCACGCACACTAAATAAGCAACACAGCACAGCCACGAGAGCTGGAAAAGTAACTGAAAGAAAAGCATCAGGAATAATTCTACCAGGGACAACCTAAATTTGTTTGTGTCTATGTGTGAGACTGATTGTCTGTGTGCGTGTGGGTGAATGTGTCTGTATGTGTGTGTGTACATGTGTGTGCGCATAAGCCTGTTAAAGACTCCCAGATGCACCGCGATGCAAACGCGGAAGACCCCGACCCAAATGCCAGTTGACAACGTAATGCCGACGGAACGCAAAAGAACGCCCGGACCGACCGCGGCGCGCACACAACATAGACCAGTGCTCCCCCCATCCAGCACCCCACCGCCGCGCAGCGAACAACCAAAACGCCCAAATGCCACGCAATCATCAACACCAATGCACAAGTGACGAGCCCAACGCGCACACTGCGCGAGCACGGCGACACCCAATGCCCAGCAGCCCCCCGCGAATCCCGCGTGCGAGGTCGGGCAAACGAGAGAGAGCAAGCGGAAAAACACGACAGCGAAAGCCAGCGGAGAGAAACACCAGCAGCAAGTCCCAGCCCGGCAGCAAACGTGCCGCACAGGTCACCGTGCACCCGCCAATAAAAGTCCGCCATCCCCCCAACCGCCGGAAAAAACTAAGGCTGCTACTTTTTCACTGCAAAACACTTTTTACTCCCCTTCAGATCTCTCTGTAGCTCAGACAATCCCTGCTACCTGTGTCTATTCTTTCACCTAGATTTTTTGTCATTATAAGTGCTATCTGTATTATAAAAAACAACAGCCAGGAGGTAGAGCTGGTTGGCCGTTAATCGGAAGGTCGGTGGTTCAATCCCTGGCTCCCCCTGGATACTGAACCCCAATTTGTTATTGGTGGCTGTTCCGCCAGTGTATGAATGTGTGTGAATGCTAGTTTCCGTTTGAGCACTTAGGCTCAGTGTATGAATGTGTATGACTGGTGGATGTAGTGTAAAAGCGCTTTGAGTGGTCGAAAAGACTAGAAAGGCGCTATACAAGTACGGAGCAATTACATTTACAGCTGTTTCGTGTGTAGGCACGCGTCATTTCACGTGTGTTTTGTTGACAAAACTTGGTTTGGAGACCAGCTATGGGTGACAGAATTGTTGTTAGCTTGTGTATTGTGTGACCCCCTGTCACCAATCAGTCAAGTGGGAACACCACAATGACTTCAGACTCCCGTCACAAGATGGCAAGTTGTGCAGTGTGAACAGCTCGTCCGACGCTTAAAATCATGTAGTCTGCACGAGCCTTTAGCATGTGGTTACTAATTACAGAACACATGCTACAAGAGAGGTATTTGTAAAACAAAAGATTATGTTGTAGTTCCCTTTAAGCTACTCTATGTTATATATAAATGTATATAAAGTAGATGGGTAAATGAATAATAAGTCATAGAAATAAAGCTATTTTACATAGTGCACAGGCTGAGGAGAGAAGCTGCTCTGCAGTCTGGTGGTGCAACAGTAGATATATCTTCTTGCCAGTAGGCAGCAGGGTGAACAGGTTGTGGCTGGGTGAGTTCTGTCTTTGAATATCTATTCGGCTCTTTCCATGCACCTCAACTTTCCAATATCACTGATGCTTTGTAGATGAGTACTAGGGGTGGGAATCACAGGGTACCTCACAATACGAAGATACAGCAGTTGTGCGATAATCAATATATTGCTTGACAATCCTTTAATTATACATCACTATATCTAACTATGAATTCAAAATGCCTACAAAAAGGTAAAGTTTTCTCTATTTATTCGCTGCAAATCCAAGCTGTTAGAAAAGAGCATAATTCTATAGCACACATTTTTAAGTCTATAAATTAAAATTACAAAACTATAGCACATCAGTGGTGTCCTGCCCTTTCTCAGCTTTGTGACAGGTGTATTTTTAGGCCACTGGGAATTTAAAAAGGTTTCAGTTTTGACCCTTTGGGGTTGCTGTAGCTAATCAGTGTGGAGCAGATAAAGCCAATTAAGTTAGCAACTCTTTTTTATTTTACACAGAGCACAGGAAACATATGTACCTTACATATTTGCAAAAGATGTCACTCTGGATGTTAAGCATGTGAAGCAAAATATGTAGATTGTGCTAAGATTAAATTATTATTAAATTATGCTGACGTCCCTTAGCATGTCAATGGAGATTCCCATTATACGTTAGCATTGAGCTAACCGTCAAAAATATATATATCGATATGAGGGGCTGTAATATCAATACAGTATCATGGAAAAATGTATATTGATATGTTGCTGTGTCAATGTTTTGGCACACACCTAATGAGTACCAATGATCTTCTAAACAGTTTTAATCACTCACTGCAGAGCCCTCATGTCCTGAGCCATGCACATCCCATGCCAGTTTGCGACAACAATGAAATATCTAATCAATACATGTAAGTTGTACAGACATAAATTATGCAGGCCTGTGCGTAGCTGTGTACGCTAACTCACGCTACACCCAGTTTGCATTACGGTATCAGTTGATGGAGAGAAAAGGGTGATGCTACTTTGTTAGCTGGTGATCCCATTGTGGATAAGCCAGGCGGAGAAGGAGCTCAGTGCATCATGGGAAATCTTCCGGCAGTCTAGGCCTATAGCAACATAACATAGCTAACCAGTCCTAACGATAAGCTTTATCGAAGAGGAAAGTCACTACATTGACATGCTGAAGACATTAAAGAACATCTCACTAACAAGCAGAAAGAAAGATGAGGTGGACAGGGCTATTTAATTGAAAAATGCAATCACAAAATTCAGCTTTGTCTGAAGACGCGGAGCTGCTCCCAGTTGTTAGGCTATTGGACTGCACCATTGCAGACATGCAATCAAAATAAAAACAATCGACGAACTATCCAGGATGTTGATCGTAAACAACAGCTGCATTGATGCAAGCCTTCGGAGAGTCCGTACCTTTCTACTGCTTTTCTTTACAATTCCAGTGACTGTCTGCCGAATAATCCTTTTCCCAACTGTAGTTTATTAAATCTTACCTGAAAAGCTCAATGGGACAACTGTGCAGTGCGTTTAACTGTTGCTGGTAATTTAAAAGCTGCATACCTTAACTTCTTCCATTTTCTTCTGACATTGTTATGTTGTTATATTACGTCTGATTGTGATGGGACAGCCTGCTTTGACCATCATGCATTGGGGCCCAGCACTGCCTTGTTATGCCACTGGCTCTGAGATTGGCTTGTTTTGTTTTACAAGCTGAGGCGTATAATGAGTAATGGGCCATTAATGAGTAACTAGACAAGATAATGATTACTGTGGGCCTGTAGGCTGGTATATGCCACGGAAAATTATAATAGGAGTTAGTAAGTATCTGAACTTGATGTGATTGAAATTCCCAGTTTCTTTATTCACTGCTGATCTGTACTTAGTCTCTGAGTGCTTTACAATCCAGTATATATTTTTGTATGAGATAGGAGATATGTAAGGATTGAAGTTTCTGCTCCAAATCTCAGTGAGTGAATACATCTGACCCTGATAATGAGATCCTTCCCACAATTCCGGTTTATTAGTTGTATAAGCGATCAAAAGTCTGTGTGTGTGTTCCCTTCTTTGCTCAGTTGATCACATGTAAGCGTAATGTGAGTAAAATATGGAGGACCTGGCTGTCATTATGTCACCATGAGATGTGCATTTACATCGGTTTTACTATATCATGTGTTAAAACATTTTGATGATAACAGTACTGACATTACTGTTATTATCATCGTCTCATTTTCAGATCAGCTCCTGCCTTCATTTACAGGTTGATTTAGACTAACCACAAGACAGTCAAACAGAGACACAGCAGTCACATCAGGACCAGTGAACCAGTCTTGTTTTCTGTCTAGTTCTAGTTACTGTGGTCCTGACATGCTATGCTTACACACATTACATTCTTCCTCACAGGTCAGCTTCAGTCTGGCCATGGTGTTTGTTAGTAGTAATGTGGAGATGGCGTGCAGACAGATTGTGGGTGCTAGTGACTTGTAAGAGCCCATTATAACTGTGCCATGGTCCATTACTTTTATGTTTTAACATTCTGCCTTTAGAAATTATTTGAACTATTAAGACCCAGCAGTTAACACTTGCAAGATGGGTCATAAAAGTTGATTGTGCACACTAAAATTAAATTGATGAATTTTACCCAATGAATGTCTGAATCCCAGAACATCACAAATAAAATGGGGGATGAATATTGTGAAGGATTTTTTTTGGTTCTTTCACAACTATTACAATCCAAAAGATAACTAAACATGTATGAAATCATAGATTATTGTATAGAATCTACAGTAAATGACATTTTCAGTCAACTGTCTTAAACTTCTAACATCCAACCTGCTTTTATTTGTGGTGTTTGTAGTGTATTTGATCCAAGTTAATTTGCAAATTGCAACAAGCTGCAGTTTACAGTAAAGGAAATCATTGTGGGAGGTAATATTTTAGCATTAATAGCATTCAGCCCCTGCCGCATCAGTGCATCTCTTCAATGCCAGCCATGTTGCAGCATACAGATTACCTGCCTCAGCTCTCTCAGACAATGAAATATTGGTCATGCTCGCCAGAGGTTGAATTCAATTTTATGTATATAGCGCCAAATCACAACAACAGTTATCTCTGAGAGCTTTTCATAAAAGAGCAGGTCGAGACCATACCTCTATGATGTTATTTACAGAAGCCCAACAATTCCCACCAAGAGCGAGCACTAGGCGAAAGAGGCAATGAAAAACTTCCTTTTAAGAGGCAGAAACCTCGAGCAGAACCATGGCTCAGGGTGGGCGGCCATCTGCCTCGACCGGTTGGGGGTGACAGAGAGAGAGAGATAGAGAGAGAGGGAGGGAGAGAGAGAGGGGAGGGAGGCAGCCTACACAATATACACACAGAGGTACAGATAGTAAAGGTAATGTTGCTATAGACTGAATGAATAATGGTACAGATATTTACAGTAGTGTTTATGATAGTGATCATAATGTTAGAGAAAATAATAACAATAATAGTAATAGGACTAGCAATAATTGCAGCAGAGGGTGTCGAGCAGGAACACGGGGGCAGCAGGTGACCCGCAGCCACAGATCCAGAGTCCACAGCTCCAGAGCCAGAAATACCTGCAGGAAGTGATAAGAGGAGAGAGGAGAGGGACGAGAAAGCACAAGACTACCAGAAAGGGGAGAAGTTGTGTTAGTAACATGCAATAATGGGATAAGGTTGCATACAGAGGGAGAGAAAGTAGAGGAGAGAGGAGCTCAGTGCATCATGGGAAATCCCCCGGCAGTCTAGGCCTATAGCAGCATAACCAAGGGATGGTTCAGGACTCACCTGAGCCAGCCCTAACTATAAGCTTTATCAAAGAGGAAAGTCTTAAGCCTACTCTTAAATGTGGAGATGGTGTCTGCCTCCTGAACCCAAACTGGAACCTGGTTCCACAGGAGAGGTGCTTGATAGCTGAACGCTCTGGCTCCTAGTCTACTTTTGGAGACCATAGGAACCACAAGTAACCCTGCATTCTGGGAGCGCAGTGCTCTGGTGGGGTAGTAAGGTACTATGAGCTCTTTAAGATAAAATGGTGCCTGACAATTAAGATTTTTATAGGTGAGAAGAAGGATTTTAAATTCTATTCTGGATTTTACAGGAAGTCAATGCAGAGAAGCTAAGACAGGAGAAATGTGATCTCTTTCCCTGGTTCCAGTCAGAACACGTGCTGCAGCATTCTGAATCAGCTGAAGAGTCTTGATAATAAAGAATTGTAGTAATCCAGCCTAGAAGTAACAAATGCATAGACAAATTTTTTCTGCATCATTTTTAGACAGGATTTTCCTGATTTTTGCAATATTACGTAGGTGAAAAAAGGTGCTCTTTGAAATTTACTTACATGTCCTGATCAAAGATAACTCCGAGAGTCCTCACAGTGGTGCTGGAGGCCAGGGCGATGCCATCCAGACTATCCAAACTATATCTTTAGATAATGCATCACAGAGGTGCGTGGGCCCCAGAACAAGAACTTCAGTTTTATCTGAGTTTAACATTAGAAATTTACAGGTCATCCAGGTTTTAACATCCTGAAGGCACATTTGAAGTTCAGCTAACTGATGAATTTCATGTGGCTTGATCGATAGATATAATTGAGTATCATCTGCATAACAATGAAAGTTTATGGAGTGTTTCCTGATAATATTGCCTAAAGGAAGCATATATAAAGTGAAGAGGATTTTTTCCGAGCACAGATCCTTCCGGAACTCCCTGACTAACTTTGGCGTGCATGGATTCATCGTTAACATGTACAAACTGAGATCGATCTGATAAATAGTTAAATGATAAATAGTTCCCAAGCATTTCCTACACCATCTGCAGTAATACAGGGTTCACTGCAGCACAGTTCTGGCCTCATTTCTGTTCATCACATCTCTTCAGTCTGTAACTGTATCAAAATTGTGTATAACTTGTTGGTGTTTTGGTTCACGGCCATCTGCTGCTCACTGTTGCTTCTCATTTGTTATCGATCATTCTCTGCCTAGCTGGACTTGGCTTTCATTCACAGTTGTGGTCAATAATTGAGATCAATGCTGGCAATATTATATGCTCCTGGTTATTGCAGGGCTATAGGTTCCCCACTTTCAGTCATTGCTGAAAGTGGGCATGTACGATTGCTCATAACTGAAAATATTCATGCATTCTGCTAATTGCTTGTCTCATTGCATTTTGTCCTCACGCGTCACTCATAGCCTGCGAGATCTCATGAATCATTCAAGGTATTTTCAGTTTGGTCATCAGACCCTAATTAATTTCTGTTTGGTTGTCGGGCCTTATTTTCTGTTTTCTATTTTATTTAAGTTGGTCCTTGCTGACATTCATTTCTGCTTCGTTTTATAACCTTTTATTTAACTAATGGCCTTGCTTGCTCTTTATTTTGTTTGCACAAGCAAAAACCATGGTCTACGACCTCATGCATGAGTACTGGTATTTTCAGGTTGTCGGACCCTTCTGTTTCTCAACGTTACATAATTTCTGTTTGGTCATTGAACTTTATATTTCTTTTGCCATTTTATTTAAGTTGGTCTTTTAGCTTTTTTATATCAGTTTTTGTCCTCGCTGACCGTTTATTTTTGTTGTACACTATGACAATTTAATTAGTGGTTGACCTCATTTTGTGAGGTCAGTAAGACCTCATTCATGCCCTATCTAATACATGATAATGTTTTCATAATAATCCATGCATTTTCCTGTCTAATCTTGTCATTACATATTTTTCTAGAAAGTTGCTGCTGCCTGATAAGATAATTTGTTGTCCTTTCTTGATCTTTTCTTATTTGGGGGGTTTTCTACAACGGCTTCATCACTCCCTTTAAATACCATGATGTCACAATGGAGTCTAATCACTAAAGACTATTCACATTTTCCATAATCATTGTGCACATGTTAATAAATCAAACAACTCCAAGGGAGTTTTGCATTTTTGTGCTGGTTTAAAGTTTTAATCATTAGTGATGTGGCTGAGAGTAAATCACAATTGCAGTGGACGCATGCTGTAGTATGTGCATGTACGTGTAAACATAGAATAGAAAACATTGAATTCATTAGATCAGCCCCAATGTCACAGATACCCGATCCAGCTATTTGTGACAGTATCAGACTGATATCGTTTAATTTGGCAAGATAGTCTTAAAACTTATAGGAAGGCCCTCCGTAATGCCAGAGCAGCGTACTACTCGTCATTAATAGAGGAAAATAAGAACAACCCCAGGTTTCTTTTCAGCACTGTAGCCAGGCTGACAGAGAGTCACAGCTCTATTGAGCCAAGTATTCCCATAGCTCTCAGTAGTTATGACTTCATTAGCTTCTTTAATGATAAAATTCTAGCTATTAGAGACAAAATTCACCAAGACCTGCCCTCAACTGGCACCAACTTATCTCTTAACTCAGGAACCTTAGAAACAGCTGTAGAACCAGATATATGTTTAGACTGTTTTGCTTCCCTCAATCTTTACCAACTAACTTCAATAATTTCTTCATCTAAACCATCAACCTGCCTCTTAGACCCCATCCCGACTAGGTTGCTTAAAGATGTTTTACCCTTAGTCAGCACTTCTATACTAGATATGATCAATCTATGTCTATCAACAGGCTATGTATCACAGTACTGTAAAGTAGCTGTAATTAAACCTCTTCTGAAAAAGCCCAAACTTGATCCGGATGTTTTAGCCAACTATAGACCTATATCTAACCTTCCATTTCTCTCTAAGGTTCTGGAGAAAGCAGTTGCTAAACAGCTGTGTGACTTTCTACAGAGCAATAGTTTATTTGAGGATTTTCAGTCAGTCATCATAGCACAGAGACAGCACTGGTGAAAATTACTAACGACCTCCTTATTGCATCAGACAAAGGACTTGTCTATGTACTGGTTTTATTAGATCTTAGTGCTGCATTTGATACCATTGACCATCAGATCCTATTGCAGAGACTGGAACATTTCATTGGCATTAAAGGAACCGCTCTAAGCTGGTTTTAAGTCCTATTTATCAGATCGATTTCAGTTTGTAGATGTTAACGATGAGTCCTCCATGCATGCCAAAGTTAGGCATGGAGTTCCTCAAGGATCTGTCCTCGGACCAATCCTCTTCACTTTATATATGCTTCCTTTAGGCAATATTATCAGGAAATATTCCATAAACTTTCATTGTTATGCAGATGATACTCGATGATATCTATCGATCAAACCAGATGAAACTCATCAGTTAGCTAAACTTCAGATGTGCCTTCAGGATGTTAAAACCTGGATGACCTGTAATTTTCTAATGTTAAACTCAGATAAAACTGAAGTTCTTGTTCTGGGGCCTAAGCACCTCCGTGACGCATTATCTAAAGATATAGTTTCCCTTGATGGCATCGCCCTGGCCTCCAGCACCACTGTGAGGAATCTTGGAGTTATCTTTGATCAGGACATGTCATTTAAGTCTCACATTAAGCAAATTTCAAGGACCGCCTTTTTTCACCTACGTAATATTGCGAAAATCAGGAACATCCTGAAAAAGTCCGTTAAGACTCTTCAGCTGATCCAGAATGCTGCAGCACGTGTTCTGACAGGAACCAGGAAAAGAGATCATATTTCTCCTGTCTTAGCTTCTTTGCATTGGCTTCCAGTAAAATCCAGAATAGAATTAAAAATCATTCTTCTTACCTACAAAGCTCTTAATGGTCAGGCACCATCTTATCTTAAAGATAGTCTTGTGCTTTCTCATCCCTCTCCTCTCTCCTGCTATCACTTCCTGCAGGTTTTCTGGCTCTGGAGCTGTGGAGTCTGGATCT
>NC_060168.1:4804212-4817804 GCF_021292245.1 Micropterus dolomieu | reverse complement strand
AGAGACAGCACTGGTGAAAATTACTAATGACCTCCTTATTGCATCAGACAAAGGACTTGTCTCTGTACTGGTTTTATTAGATCTTAGTGCTGCATTTGGTACCATTGACCATCAGATCCTATTGCAGAGACTGGAACATTTCATTGGCATTAAAGGAACCGCTCTAAGCTGGTTTAAGTCCTATTTATCAGACTGATTTCAGTTTGTACATGTTAACGATGAGTCCTCCATGCATGCCAAAGTTAGTCATGGAGTTCCTCAAGGATCTGTCCTTGGACCAATCCTCTTCACTTTATATATGCTTCCTTTAGGCAATATTATCAGGAAACATTCCATAAGCTTTCATTGTTATGCAGATGATAGTCAGTTGTTTCTATCAATCAAGCCAGATGAAACTCATCAGTTAGCTAAACTTCAAATGTGCCTTCAGGATGTTAAAACCTGGATGACCTGTAATTTTTCTAATGTTAAACTCTGATAAAACTAAAGTTATTGTTCTGAGGCCTAAGCACCTCCGTGACGCATTATCTAAAGATATACTTTCCCTTGATGGCATCGCCCTGGCCTCCAGCACCACTGTGAGGAATCTTGGAGTTATCTTTGATCAGGATATGTCGTTCAAGTCTCACATTAAGCAAATTTCAAGGACCGCCTTTTTTCACCTACGTAATATTGCGAAAATCAGGAATATCCTTTCTAAAAATGATGCAAAAACTAGTCCATGCATTTGTTACTTCTAGGCTGGATTATTGCAATTCTTTATTATCAGGCTGTTCGAAAAAGTCCATTAAGACTCTTCAGCTGATACAGAATGCTGCAGCATGTGTTCTGACAGGAACCAGGAAAAGAGATCATATTTCTCCAGAATAGAATTTAAAATCATTCTTCTTACCTACAAAGCTCTTAATGGTCAGGCACCATCTTATCTTAAAGAGCTCATAGTACCTTACTACCCCACCAGAGCACTGCGCTCCCAGAATGCAGGGTTACTTGTGGTTCCTAGAGTCTCCAAAAGTAGACTAGGAGCCAGAGCGTTCAGCTATCAAGCTCCTCTCCTGTGGAACCAGGTTCCAGTTTGGGTTCAGGAGGCAGACACCATCTCCACATTTAAGAGTAGGCTTAAGACTTTCCTCTTTGATAAAGCTTATAGTTAGGGCTGGCTCAGGTTAGTCCTGAACCATCCCTTAGTTATGCTGCTATAGGCCTAGACTGAAGGGGGTTTCCTATGATGCACTGAGCTCCTCTCTCCTCTACTTTCTCTCCCTCTGTATGCAACCTCATCCCATTATTGCATGTTACTAACACAACTTCTCCCCTTTCTGGTAGTCTTGTGCTTTCTCGTCTCTCTCCTCTCTCCTCTTATCACTTCCTGCAGGTTTTCTGGCTCTGGAGCTGTGGACTCTGGATCTGTGGCTGCGGGTCACCTGCTGCCCCCGTGTTCCTGCTCGACACCCTCTGCTGCAACGACTGTTGTTACTAGTCCTATTGTTATTATTGTCATTATAATCATTAACATTACGACTGTTACCATTAACACTACCATAAATATCTGTACCATTTTTCATTTAGTCTATAGCAACATCACCTTTACTGTCTGTACCTCAGTGTGTATATATTGTGTAGGCTGCCTCCCTCCCCTCTCTCTCTCCTTCCATCCCTCTCTTTTTCTCTCTGTTCCTCTCCTGCCCTCTCTTTCTCTCTCGCGCTCTCTCTCCCTCTCTCTCTCCCTCTCTCTCCTTCACCCCAACCGGTCGAGGCAGATGGTTCTGCTCGAGGTTTCTGCCTCTTAAAAGGAAGTTTTTCCTTGCCTCTGTCGCCTAGTGCTTGCTCTTGGTGGGAACTGTTGGGCTTCTTAAATAGCATCATAGAGTACGGTCTAGACCTGCTCTTTTATGAAAAGCGCTGTGAGATAACTGTTGTTGTGATTTGGCGCTATATAAATAAAATTGAACTGAATTCAATTGAATATTAGCATTGGATCGGTGCATCCCTATCATTTAGATTTTGTGTGTTTCAGAACAGCCAAGCTTTGGACAATAGACAGTCGTGTTAAACGGCTGTCCTTGTGAATAGTTAAGTACATGGCTTGACCACAAAACACCAAAATCCTAAACCCATTTAAAATCATACATGATACACTATATCAGCATATAAATAGGAGCAGGACACTTTGGTAATGAAAAGATAAGTTGAGTTTTATAGGTTTAGGCGGGGCCATTGTCACGAATTTGGATGAAGTGCAAACAGGAGAGAGCCCAAATGCAAGACACTGGAGAGTTGACTGAAGGTGCACAGGTTTTAATCCAAAAAAAACACAAAAATAGCTTACACGCAGTTTGTGTGTAAGACGTCCAAACAGAGGAATCAGGTAACACAGAGACAGGCAGAACACTCCAAACACGAGACACGACAGAGTGTATTCACACTACAATGACCAGACAGGGAATGAACAGAAACACCAAACATATATACTCAGGGACTAACGAGCAGGGTGGGAGCATAACATAGGGAAACAGACTGAAACAAGGATTAAACAGAACACAGAGCAGACATGGGCAAAACAACAAACACTGAAGTACACAGACCAGGAGTAAAGACTAAGACATGATCTGAGAAACAACTGAAACGCAGGACTAAGAAAACAGAATGAGAACCAACCCAACCATCCTCATAAGAATAAATGATGCGAAACAGTATAACACAAGAGATGGACCAAAAACACATACTAAATAACACATACCAAACAGACCAATGAACAAAACTCACAGAGCCCTAAACAGGACCGATCAGGCAGAATGTGACAGCCGTTCCAGTTAAGACTGAGGTACAGGATGAGTTGTAGCAGATTTCATAAAAGCATATAATTTTCCACATAACAGAGGCTGTGGAACAATATCTAGCTTCACTGAGTGAGGACTTCTCAACCTGCTTGTGTTGCAATAATGTTCAGCTCATCATTCTGTAACCTTCTAATACAGTAAGGTGGTTTCTGAACAGCTAATGCATCTGTGATTACAAACCCTCACCCACTAAAAAAATAAAAAATAAAAGTTTTCTTGATAAATGTTTTTGAATTGAATTTGAATTGAGGGTCTAAGGGCAGAGTCCAATTAGGATTTGTGATATTGGGCTATAAAATAAAATATGCTTGACTTGTTTGGACTTTGAGTCCACTGTCTGAAATATCCAGCCAGGCCTAGAAGATGACTCAGCTGATTGTGAGTTGGTTTTGGTCCAACTTGGACTGGAGAGACCCTTTGAGGGTGCCGCTCGAGTGAACACAGAAAATGTTCAACAATCAGTTGTTGACACAGTTGTGCCTTTGTGCAGCGAAGTCATGTGAACTTATGAGGCTGAACATTTAGCAGGATCACTGCATTAACTCAAAGCACATGCTGATTGGAGTCCAGCTGAATGTCACACTTATTCAGAGCATTCAGGGCACACTTATATATTACCTGTTTCCTCAGTGAAACCAGGTTCCATGGATAATCAGAGAATGCTTTTACAAGCACTGTAATAACCTGGTTACTTTAAATCTGCGTAAACATGTAGCACTTCCAAACTTAGTATGAGAATATGGTATTTTTATTTTAACTGTAGTAGTGACAGAAAGAAAGGAAAGGAAATTAATTTTATTGCTCCTTATGAATCAAATTCTTCCCCACAATAAAACAACTCAATTTACCTTGAACCCCATCATTCTCATTGTTTGCATTCTGTTTGTTTAGTGATTGTTTATTTCTTTGATGTATATATAACCACATTTATATTCACCTTTAGTTAGCTTATAAATTTCACCTAAATCACAGGAACTGTGTGTGTGTATTGTTTAACTCCAGGTCACTGTAACGGAGGATTTACACCTTTGATATGAGATTGACTGACTGATTTATAGAAATGATTAAGCAATTACTTCTAACTGATCACTAGGAATAATTGTGTAATTATTAAAACCATACCCGGGGAGTCCGGAGTCCCTGGGCAAACGGAATTTTCGGTGCTGGCCCGAAAAATCTAGAGTTTATGAATTAATATTTCCGAATATTAATATTCATAAAAAAACAGTAGCCTAAATAGGTACACTACATGGTAAACATCTGACTCTTGTTTTATTCTGTTTCCCAATTTGTTTGGAGTATGTCTGTATTATCAGTTATTCAGCCTGCTAATGTGTTTCTGTGTTCTGGGTTTTCAATCCTGTTTTCACTCTGTCTGCCTGTGTGTCAGGATTCTCCCTGTCTGCCCTGTTTTAGTTGGCTTCTATTTTGTTGCTTGGGTTTTGGCCTGGTGTGTAACCTGTCTGTTTTTATGTCTGTTCATCACCTTGTGTGTGAGTTCTTTCTGATTTCCTCATGTGCTCCTGGTCTTGGTTCCGTCCTGCCTCTTACCTTGTGCTTAAATGTTTGCTTGTCTCTTCACACTGTGTCTGGTCATCATATGTTTAGTGTTCTGCCTGTTCTGTGATCCTTGGTTTATCTGCTCTGTTTTTATTCTGTTTAGGGCTTTGCCAGCGATAACTGAGTTTATTGTGAGTTTTTGAGTTTTGTTAAGAATAAATCTGCAACTGAAGCTGAACCTGTTTTGTGTCCTGCTTTTGCCTCTGCATTCGTCCCATTCCTAACAGAGGTGCGCAGCAAAAAAGGACATGCACAGCCTGGGCACAGAAACCCGATGTCAGGATGCTCGATCTATGCACATTTTCAAGATTTACCATTATTTTGTGAAATTTAAAAATCTATTGAGGCAGAAATTTGATTGACCTAATGTGTGTCAGAAGATATGACTTGATAGAAAGGACAAAACAGAAGCTTGACACAAAAGCTCAGAAGAGTCTCTGGGCAAAACATTAATGACTTTAGGACTGAGGATGATGACTTGATGAGATACGTATCATTTGAGATGTTCGCTGCTTGGCTGTGTGTGTGTGTGTGTGTTCGTGTGTGAGGTGCACGTCTGTGTGCAGTCCCCTAGTTTACTAAGCCCTAAAAAACAACAGCCCATGCTGGCCACTGTGAGCTTTGGATCCTGCCCCTTATGTGCTGACGTGTGCATTTTGATGAAGCACATTCACTGGCTGGAGACACACACACACACACACACACACACACACACACACACACACACGTGCATCCAGTTCATTGACACCTCCTATTATCCCTGTGCCAGCCAGTCCTGCTTGATGCTGACTCACCTTTGCTTTAGCCTGAACTTACTGAATTTGCTTTAACCAAAACCAATAAGTTAGTCCATCTCTTAATACTTTAATACCCTATCTGTCACTCAAAGCCTATTGGTTCTGACTGAAGATGTCAATCTTTAAAAAGACCTCACATGCATATATTGCTTAATTTCTAAGAAAGGCTCAGTAATTTCCCTAAAAACTGCATTATGGGTTGAGAATGATTGGTAATGAAGGAACATGTCACCCAGTGCAACAGTGTAGATCAGTGATGTGGATACTATGATTTGCTTTTGTCAGGCCGTCACTGTGATGTTCATCAGATGACTGGAAACTACATGTGGGATGAAGTCTCCAATAAGGAGTTTCAGATTGGGACCAATCCTGACAGCCGGTTGCCTCTTTGGTGGGATGGATCAGAGCCGTTATGGATCACACTGCAGAAGCTGGGAAAGAAGGTTTTCATGTACTACTGGCCTGGTGAGCACACACATGATGAGCACACACACAACATTTTGCAAACTGCAACAGCAAGTTGACAGGCTATTTTACAGCTTATCTACACAGAAACCATTTAAAATGCATTTTTCTGTTGTCCGTCTCATGTGTTTCTGACAGAACAGATATACTTCTATTTTCATCAATATAGTGTTCTACTAGGGGTGTGAGATATGAATTGTCCATGATAATATCTTAAATGCTGTTATAACAATTTGTGAACAGACATTATGGAGTTGGTCGCTACGTCACTCTCCTCCTATGTGTTTTAAGACTATCCTGCCAGATTAAATGAAATTCTTCCAGATTGGTGGAACGCCATATCCTTTTAAGTTTCCGCAATGTTTACTTTAACAGAAACAACTGTAATTCTGCAGCACTATTATTGAGTTGGGCGGAACTGAAGTTACAGGAGTCCTCTGTTATATTGAGCCATGGTAGTGAATTAAATGCAGATTGAATTTCTTCCTTAAATTTAGCTACAGCAGTTAAAGATAGACATCAAGTGTAGGAATTTATGCCTAATGGCGTGTGGTCCAGCAGTACAAACTCTGGAATTATAAAGATGAACTACTTTAAGGTAATAAGGCCAGTGAGTTATTGCAAACCCTGAACTTTAATATAACGTTGCATGGCCTTTTGGGCATTGAAGGTGGCTTGAGCGTCAGGCCACAGGTAGCGTTCATAGGCAGATGATGACCAACGGCTCATAGCTTACTGCATTGACACAAGAGCTATGGCTCCCGCAGTTGTTGCTGCTCCTATGCGAAGAAATGAGCAGTCTAGTGCTCTGGTGGGAGACCGCAGGACTGGGAGAGGAGGTGAAGGCGAGAAACAAAACAAGCTCAGGACATCCTCTGGGGCAAATAGAGGCTCCTGTGGGCTGGCTTGAGGACGGCTCCTCAGATAGTGTGTCATGGAGGATAGGGGACAAAAAGCATTATTAGTCTCAGAAATAAGAATTTGAGCTTTCCTATCCCTACCTAGTCTTGGATTTTTGAAGACTATAGAGAAGTAGTGAGAGTTAATTGCTACATCAGCTATGGTGTATCAGCTATCATGTGAAGGATTTAAAGATCCTGTGCGTGTTGTAAATTTGCCACCTCCGAGAAACCCATAAAAAGCTATGAGAATGACTCTTTAATAGTGAGTCTGAATATGGACCAAAGCACCCACTCCTTAAATAATTGATACATTTTTGCATGTGTGAAAGGGTAAAGGGGAGACGTTTATTATTGCCCTGTGGTTTCTCTCTCTTAAGGCCATTTAGCAAAAGATAAATAGATGCTAAGACAGCAGGCTGCTGGTGGATGGATCCAAACAGTGAAGATGGAATTATATGCCTGCAACAAGTCCTTTTATGGAGGATGGCTGCAGTTTGCGAAATTCAAAGCAGCAGACCATAAAGGCACAAATGATGGAAGTATTGACAGGCAAAACACCTACGGAGAAGGTGTCACAGGATGTGAAGTAAGACCATGCAGAATCATACATCTTTAATGTGGAACTTGCTAAGCCAGATCGCATGTAGCGAGCAGCGGACAGCGTATAGTTTTGCAGTTTCTTGGTTAATCTAGCACAGTTTGAATGAATGGGGGGACAGGTCAAGCTGGACAGCGCTGCCTCCAGGCACAGTTGGCTAAATTGAAACCAGGACAAGGACTCAGCAATTCTATTATCCAAGCCTGGAATGTGAGCTGCTCGAACAGTGAAGTGAAGTGAACTAACAGACGACCACGTAAGCGCCTTACAAACCTGTAAATAAAAGGAACTGATGAGCGTCCTTGTTGACAGTTGCCTCATTGTCACAAAAATAACAGAATTTGTTTCTTTGACCAGTGTTTACCCCACATAGGAAAGGCTATGACAATTGGGTACATTTCCATTAGAACGGTGGAAACCACATTAGCTGGCAAGGATGACAGTTCATTTGGCCTTACATCAGCAAACCACTGATTATTGAAAACCTTCCCCAAAACTGACAGAAGGGACTGCATCTGTATTTAACTTGATAGCAAATGTAGATTCTAGGCTGTCATTATAAAAGATGCCGTTCCATTCGTCACACAGAAGGGACCAGAACCGGAGCTCGTATCTGCATCCTGCATCCAGGCTTACCGTGTCGTGGAGTTTCTCCACTGATTTGGAAAGGTCTAGCCTCAAAATAAAGGAACGTCTCTGGTGAATAATGTGGATTGCGATATTGAGGTGCCCAAGCAAAGAGAGCAATTTTTTCAGAGATTTTTACTTGCCAGGCGAGAGCTCGGAACTCGACATCACGAGCAGCAGGTGTGAGTTGCAGCGTGATCGCAGATAGACCGGTCATTTTCATGAGATTTGCTGCTTGCAGAGAAAGCAGCAAGGGTAGGCAGGCTAGGGCAGCTTAAATAAGGCACCGTGTATGGCTTTGCAAATAAATGCTTAGAGGGAAATCAGCTGAGCTGTCAGCTGAAGTGGGCTTGACTTGACATGGGCTGCTATCAGCTGGTGCACTGGGATTGTGAACTGAGCTTGACTTTGTTGCCTGCTTCAGCTAACGCTACGCTTGATCTCTGTATATTTCTTTATGTCCCGTGTGCACATTATTTGTCTTTTTACAATAAAGATTTAAAAAGGAAAAAAGATTGTGATTATTCCAACACCACATGATCACCCCTACCTTCCCAAACGTGCAGGAGAATCTAAATAATATATGTGGTCCTCTATTAGCCTAAATTTCTCTTCTTTTCTTACTTCTAATAAACCAGTCGACTACTTTTACTACTAACTTACTTGTTCTTCTTCTTTTTTGTACGTATTCCACATAGTGCCGAAGCACGTTTTGTAGAGCCGTTTGTCCATTTGGGCTACTAGAAACATAGCGATGTCCATGTGAGAGGACCCACGTTGTATGTAGATAGAAATGGCTCATTATAAGGTAATAAAACGTATGATTCTGTGAGGTCTTTATACACCACTGAAAACATATATATTATATTGCATTTCTGTCAGTAGATCCTCCTATTACACACTGAACCTTTAAGGGGCCTTTCACACCTGGAATTTTGGTTCGGAACAAACTGAAAATCCGAAAGTCCGGCCCAAACAAGGTCAGTGTGAAAGCCCCCTAAGACAAAGAACTACAGTCTGATTGGACATCTTCCAAAGTATCCTATCATGGAAAGTCACACAGATAACATGAGCTGGACATGCAGTGGTAACGCACTGTGACATTACCAAAAGCACATGTACAGATTCTGGAACATGGTATTCTTTATGGTCCTTTATGGGGACTGCATTGCATTAGAAGCATGACCATGACCAAGAACACATAGGCACAGACAGTTGTACTCAGAGACCAAACTTAACAGCACATAGCAATTTCATGGTTTATAGAATGAATAAATCATAAACTAATGATTTACATTATTTTATCTTCACAGCTGTTATAGTTCCAAATTGCAAATGTGGACATGTTTTTCCATAGCCTAATAAATGTGGAGTGTGTAGGACCATGTCAAAAAGAGATTTTTATGGTAGCGATATCAGTTAGTATAAAGTATTCGAGTTTAGAAGTTATGATTAAATCTTTATATTTGTTTCCGAGATGAATTGAACCACCAAGTCTCTTTCCTGAGCCCAAATGCCCAATGATCTGTGGTCCGTGTGCACCTTTATGCAATGTTAATTATCTTTAGAACTATCTGTAAATTATGCAGTATTTCATGTGTGTCTGTGTGTGTGTCTTCAGGCTGCGAGGTGGAGATTCTGGGTGTCCGTCCATCATTCTGTGAGGAATATGTCTACAACCCATCAGAGAAAAACCTCACAGACTCGATAGAGAATGCTCTCAAAGTCCTGAGGTAAAAACACAATGTATCTGCCAGCCTATCATGTGATGTCCTCTGATCCATGGCTTACTTTAAAGGAGACCTATTATTCTCCATTTCTAGTCCTATATTCTTCTGTGAGTCCTGTATGGCAGCTTTGCATGATTCAACGTTCGAAAAATGATTTTCTATCTTGTACTGGCCCTTCATGTAGGCTGAACAGGAGGAAATCTGAGGTTTTGGCAAACAAGGATTTCTTTTAAATACTTTAACCTCATTATTTGAAGCTTTGGCCATGTTTAACATGAACATCCAACATTGTAACATTGTAGATAAGTCATAAAATATGGAAAAGCATAATAGGTCTCCTTTAACCTTTTTCCTGACCGCCCACCCTAAAGCGTGACTGGAGGTCATAAATCCATAAGATCTCTGCTGTCGAGCCTTTCTGTGAGACCATCCACCTGTACAGAACAATCACCTGTGGTGTCAAGCTCGCAGTTGAATTGGCTGCATAGGTTCAACATTTGTAATGATGACAATGAACTCTGTAGACATACAAACACAGACACATAAAAGTATGTAGGTTAATGTGGTTACCGCTGAGGGAAATAGACACTTAATTGTCTTTTAATAATGAAGCCTGTACGTTCCTTTAAATGCCTTAACCCAAGTCTTTCAAATCTATGCAGTATAAAATGCATCAAGTTCCACTGTGTTGAGTTTATTCGACGCTGTTTTGAGTAGCTACTTTTGTTGTTGTAAGCAATGGCGACTGAAACTGAGCAGATTATGGAGTTGCAGCTGATCAATGTTGAACAGCAGCTACTACTGAAATGACTAAAATGCAGAAACAAGAGAAGGTGTCGGAGAAGATTGTATGTACGACAGTTGAATCAGTTGAGGCAGACAGCGGGTGAATTTTCTGTGCTGGTTTGGGCACTGAGAGACATTGACGAGGAAATGCATTTCAGATATTTTCGGATGCTGGCACTTAGATTCAACGATTTGGTTCGTCGCGTGCAGCCATTGATCAGTCTATGCACAGTACGCCTGTGGACATCAGAGACTGGCAGTCACCCTTCGAATTTTAGCTTCAGGTAGAAGCCAACAGGCCGTAGCAGCTAGCTACAAACTGTGGTCAAGCACAGTGTCTTCCATAATGTCACACAATCCATCACCTCCAAACCAATGTTCGAATTTGTCACCATCTGACAGTCTTTGTAATTTACTGATATGAGTCGTACAAATGGGTATACTTTCTGATTTCCTCTATCAAACACTCATCAACTTGGTCCATGTTTGCTTTCTTCACTGATGGAAAATCAGCTGACATTGAAAAAGGCTAAAAACAGTACAGGAAATGCAGACCAATCACAGCTGTTGCTGTCCGCGTCACAGTGACGTGTAGTTACATTTTCGGAGAGGTGCACGTCAGGATATGGCATAGGTTACAGCGTAGGGTACGTGGCTGCGTGTAAGCTACATCGTCAATTTGACGCTGTAGTATAAATCACGCTTTAGGGTGGGCGGTCATCTGCCTCGATGGTTTGGGGTTTAGAGAGAGAGTGCGAGAGGGAGAGACAGAGATGGGGACTCGAGTTAAGTCGCACACACAGTGACTTCAGACTCGACTAGGACTCAAGGTGCGGGACTTGTGAACAATGTTTATTTTAGGAATTTTCTGGTGAGCTTGCTGTTTTCCCCCCTCCCTCCATTACCTATAACCTGCCAACATAACACGTAGTATCAGCTGTGCGCAGCCACACGTGAGAGAGGACAAACACTAGCAGCTGCTTCGCCATTCATGCGTTGTACAAATAAATGGTTAATGTTACGTCGTAGTCTGGGTTATGATGGTTATATCAAGGAATAAGAAACAGTAAAGAATATAACATTATTAAATCAAATTTGCTATAACCTCAGCACACCTCTTTTGCTCTGTTGCAGACACAATACTGCTTTTAATGTCGGGTCAGTATGTAGCTGCCTATCTCCAACTACAGCGACAACACCGCAGTTAACAAAATGCAGTCCTCTAACACCATAAAACAACCGGCTCCCAGCCAGACTCCAACATAAACTCCACCTAAGGATACAAAACAACAATAAACGTTTATGTGCTGAAGCCTGTCAGGTCAAACAAGAATCACATGAAGTCAAAACACAGTCAACATCAGAAAGGCTGGAGTCACAGAGAGAGTCACGTTATGGCTTGCTATGTTACTTCATCAGCTAACGCAATCCACATTACTATCCTGTGTACCATCGGTATTATGTCAAAATGTTGATTTTAGGCTGCAAGAAACAATATAACGGTACAAAGCAAATGTGGAGAGATTTGTTTATACCAGCCTTGATGCAAGGCATGAGCTGCCAGCTACTATAGCACAGATCTGCCGCTGTTTGCTTCATAACGTTTGTAATGGAAATTTGTCCTTTGTCCTTCTGAAATAAAGATTCCAATCCAGACGTCTTTTAAGGGTTTTATTCTTTGCAAAGGGTCAGACAAACTTACAGAGTGCAAAACAGTCTGCAGAGTGTAAGACAAAGAGCCAGTGAAGAAGCAGGTGACTTTATACTGTAAGGGTATTACGCAGCTATCCAAGGGAGGCAAGGAGTAGGGACCAGCTGTCCTGAGATGAAGGCTTATCAAGGACAGTCTGATAAGAAAACTCTCTAACGAGCATCTTTCCTATGGAAAACTTCACCTAGCTGTAACATAATCAAATAATCAAATACCACACAGTGAAACACTGGTCTATTCTGATGAAGCATGCAGGGTGAAACAGTAAACACAGTAAAATATCAAATTTCCATCACACGTTCAATTTAGATTTGGAAGAACAATCCACTACAGTTACCTACTGTGTGGCTAAAATCTCATATATAATATTGAGATTAGCTCACTAACTGTTTTGTTAAGGACCTGTACAATAGCTGTGTTGACATTGCTGAGCCTCCGGTGAAAGAAACACTAATAGTAATGTTAGTTACTGAAAAGCAGACAGGCTAGCTAACGCCGATCTATCACACTGGGTAAATGCAGTAAATGTAACATTATCATGTAACCTGCATGGATTACTTCAACCTCAAGCTGATAACAATATTACTGTAACGTTGCAGTGGGAGTTAACCTGAGTCTCCAGCATGTTGTGTGAAGCTGTCACACTGCTTTTTTTCCCAGGAGTATTGTGCCAATATGCCCTCTCCCTGCAGTGTATGACCCAGGGCGTTGGTAGAAACAGAGCCTGAACATGTCTGTGTAACAATACGGCTGCAATAGGACTGATTGCACCCAGCCCTCTCATTTCACAAGGCAACAGGTTGGTTTCAGTGGGCAGGTCAGAGAAACGCAGTTGGTTTATAGACAAAAGAGATGGTGATAGACTTCAGGAGGCAACCGGCAGACCACTGCCAGCTTTGAATGCCTTGCAGCCAGATTTAGATATGGGCTTTATAAATGTTCCAGTCACACCATGTTCTCGCCACCTTACAGATCTGCTCTTTTTTTGTCTCGTCTTTTGTCAGTTCCTGTATTGTGTTGTATGGTCTCTTGTCTTGTAAGTTCATAATTGTAATTTTGTTTTCAGCAGTGTATTTAGTAAGTAAATACAATACAATATTAAAGCTGCAAGCAGCGTTGGGTGGGCCCTTGCACTTGTAGCGCGTCCGGGTGTGAGCTATATGTCACTTCCTGTGTCCCCTATGTGGAGCTACATAGCACTTGCCGCTATGAATATAAATCGGTATTGGTGTGTAGATGTCTGCGGGGTGGGAGAGTTATCAAGCACGTAAAGTTTGTTTCAGATGTGAGCATGTACACTGAACAATAATGTACCCAAACAATAAAATAAATTCCTTTTATATTTCCCTGCCTTGTTGTTTATGTGTACATACAGAGGAAGAATGTGAGAACAGCACACATTTCATCGTTACTGTGTGTTAGAGCATGGGAGAACAGTGGATACTTTTAATACAGCCCACACCCCTAATACTGTGTAACTATAACAAGTAGAGAACAGAAGAAAAAGATGTTCTTTCTTTACAACTGTCTGCATAGCTTATTCATATTGTGTAATGAATGAAAATAAATAGGCCTA
>NC_060168.1:4788391-4804112 GCF_021292245.1 Micropterus dolomieu | reverse complement strand
ATATATATATATATAATCCGAGCAAATTCAATAGGGACCTCACACGGTCGTGCTCGGGCCCTAATAATCCGAGCAAATTCAATAGGGACCTCGCACGGTCGTGCTCGGGCCCTAAAAATATAATCCGAGCAAATTCAGTAGGGACCTCGCACGGTCGTGCTCGGGCCCTAAAAATATATAATCCGAGCAAATTCAATAGGGACCTCACACGGTCGTGCTCGGGCCCTAAAAAAAAATATATATATATATATATATAATCCGAGCAAATTCAATAGGGACCTCGCACGGTCGTGCTCGGGCCCTAAAAATAATAATAATTTTAGCAAATTCAATAGGGACCTCACACGGTCGTGCTCGGGCCCTAATAATCCGAGCAAATTCAATAGGGACCTCGCACAGTCGTGCTCGGGCCCTAAAAAAAAAATATATAATCTTAGCAAATTCAATAGGGACCTCACACGGTCGTGCTCGGGCCCTAAATATATAATCTGAGCAAATTCAATAGGGACCTCGCACGGTCGTGCTCGGGCCCTAATAATCTTAGCAAATTCAATAGGGACCTCGCACGGTCGTGCTCGGGCCCTAATAATAATCTTAGCAAATTCAATAGGGACCTCGCACGGTCGTGCTCGAGCCCTAAAAATCTTAGCAAATTCAATAGGGACCTCACACGGTCGTGCTCGGGCCCTAAAAATAATCTTAGCAAATTCAATAGGGACCTCGCACGGTCGTGCTCGGGCCCTAAAAATATAATCTTTTCAAATTCAATAGGGACCTCACATGGTCGTGCTTGGGCCCTAATAATCTTTACAAATACAATAGGGACCTCACACGGTCGGGCCCATTTTGGGCCCTAAATATAACGAGTTAATTGAGATAATGCCAATAATGGAAGTAGCAGATACCTAAAGGAGTGTGTGTGTGTTTGTGTGTGTGTGTGTGTGTAGGTCAGGCCAAGCAATCATGGCAGCAATATATTATGAGAAAATAGATGTGGAAGGCCATCACTTCGGTCCAGACTCTCATCAGGTCAGAGCAGCTGTGCAAGAACTGGATTTTGCCATGCAGGCACTCAACAGAAAAATCAAAGTTAGTAATATTACTTTTAATGTTATTTTAAATTACAGCTAGTACTGATTTTCCTGTCATGTAGTTTATTTTTCATCCATTTATGTTGCTTGTGATGTACTTGCAGGAGAAGAACATGGTGAACCAGTTGAACATTATGCTATTTTCAGACCACGGCATGACAAAGATCCAGTGGATGAAGAAGGTAATAGAGCTGGATAATTATATCAACATGTTGGACATTGTCAAGATGATGGACAGAGGGCCTGTGGTCAATCTGTGGCCCAAAGATAACAAGTTCCAAGAGGTGAGATCAGAATATGTGCTTTTGCTCTGCCATGATGTTTTTTGTGATTAAGAGAGAAGGATTATAAAATGATTCATGGAGAAATTGATGGTGTTGAGAAAGTAAGATAGAGTAAAGACAGCTGAAAAAACATCTAGGTCCAGTTTGAGGAATGCTTAAACTACAGGTGCTGGTCATATAATTAGAAAAGTTGATTTATTTCAGTAATTCCATTCAAAAAGTGAAACTTGGATATTATATTAATTCATTACACACAGACTGATATATTTCAAATGTTTATTTAATTTAATTGTGATGATTAAAACTGACAACTAATGGAATTACTGAAATAAATCAACTTTTTGATGATATTCTAATCATATGACCAGCACCTGTATATGATTCCCTGTCCTTTCTCCTACTCAACTCTGATAAATCAGCTAAACCAACCCCTATCATGTTATGTGTCTCTAGTACTTTTTTATTAAATAAGTGCTGCTGTGGACTTGGCAGGAGTAAAAACAGTACAGGGTAGTGCTAGGGTGGGCTTTGTTCATGGCTGAGAAGGCGGTGAATGTTCAAGTTCCTGTTACTGGTTGGTCAGGGTGCCTGTGTGGATGGTGGGGGGATTTTGTGAACTTGTGCCCTCCCACTGAAAGTCCTTGCTAGCAGCTGAAAAGAAGTAGCTGGTGACACGATGTCAATCACTAATCACCAGTGTGGCAGTAATTGAAGACAGGGACAAGGGGAACTGGCCATTCAAAAGCATTAGGAAAAGAGAAAAATACATACAGTGCAAGGGTTTTGAAAGTGACATATACTATTTCATGTTTTTTTGTCTTTGTACTCCAAACAATCAGTGCATTTACATGTATTTAAATCTTCACAAACAAAACAAAACAATCGCTAAATGCAATGTCTGCTGTATCAAAATAAAGAATGTTGGATCAGCCACATCAAACTTTCTCAGGCACCTGACATCACACCCGGACATGTGAGTCGCCTGATCGTTCAGCCAACATGTTTAGCTTAGCATCAGCTATTTAAGGAACAATAAGATAAGAGTTTTTGATCCCCCATAGCACTGCACTCGAATCCGGGTCGGGTGACTGCTCTTGTCCTTTGCTATAGTATTCATCACCTTGTAAAGTTGTCATGGTTGTCATGTTAGCAAATAGTTGCCTATGTACACATCCAGCAGACACAGAGCAACATCAGCATTTATTTAAAGCCCCACAACTAATGTAATCTGACTCTTCCTCAATGGTCCACTATCTTCACAAGGTACTCATTAACTTTGTTTATGTTATGTAGGTGCTTTATAGATAAGGTTTGCTATCAAAACTATTTTATTAACACTGTGTTTGTGTGTGTGTTATGCCAGGTGTATGCTGCATTGTCCCAGGTCCCTAACATGCGTGTCTATGCCAGACAGGAGATCCCTGAACGTTTCCATTTCAAAGGAGGGAAGTTTGTCTCCCCCCTGACGCTGGTGGCTGAGCCAGGCTGGTTTATTGCTGAGGTAACAGAAAATATTTCACTTGTTCAAACTTGTTGTTGATGACCTTTCATGATTTGGAGCACCTCAGCGACTGTACTATATGACATGTGGATTGGTATTATTGCAACCATCAAAAATCCACAAATCCAAACATCCAAAAAACTGCTTTGTTCTATCTTTGTTAAAATCTCTGTCTGTGTGTGTGTGTTCATTCCAGAACAAGGCAAAACTCCCATACTGGAGAAATGACTCTGGGGAGCCCTCAGCCTGGCAGAACGGCTGGCATGGTTATGACAATGAGTTCCTCGACATGAGAGGCTTTTTCATGGCGACAGGACCTGGTAACAAACAAATCATTTTTTAATAGTAAAATATGGGCATTTTTTACACCTGCGATCTATTAAGCACCAACCCTACTTCATCTGTCCTTAAAGGAGACCTATTATGCTTTTCCTTATTTTATGACTTATCTACAATATTTTAATGTTGGATGTTCATGTTAAACATGGCCAAAGCTTCAAATAATGTTAAAGTATTTAAAAGAAATCCCTGTGAGTCAAAACTTCAGATTTCCTCCTCTTCTGAATGCTCTGTTTTGAACTGCTTTTTCTCCGTTCTACGACACACAGAGCCAGACGGAACTGGTATTCCAAAGATGGTCATTTGCTCCCCAGGCAACAGCACAGCTACGCTCAGTCTGTCTGTACCACTCAGCGTCAGCAACAGCCTGGTATCATGCTTCAGGTCTTGGCCAATCAGAAGACAGTGGGCTTTGAGTGGTGGGCCTTAAATAGACAGGAGCATCTACAGTTTGTTTCAGATAGAGGCTGAAATGAAGGCTTTCATGAAAAGTCAGTATAAAATAGAAAATAATTTTTTTGAACAAAGCTAGAATCACAGAACTACAATATAGGACTGGAAAAGCAGCATAATAGGTCTCCTATAAGCAACCATATGTGACCCAGAACCCACGTTGGGCTGAGTCCTGTTTTTTTAGTGTAAAGTGTGCAGGAGAAATGACATGTATTGCTCCTCTGTCCATATGGTCTCTAGTTTGCATTGAAGTTAAATATAGTAAATTATAATCTAAATCTAATTACATTTACTTCATTTCATCCAGACTTCAAGCGGAATGTTCGGGCAGCTCCAATTCGAGCGGTGGACATCTATAACGTCATGTGCTGGACATTAGGAGTGGAACCTTTGCCCAATAATGGGTCCTGGTCTCGGGTAGAGTACCTCTTGAATGGCTCTGATGGTCCATCCCAGCCTACAACTCTCTGGACCTCCTGTATGGGTTTGTTAGGAATACTGCTGGTACTATGGGACAAAAACATTTAACAGTTCAGTGTTAACGGCCTGTGAGGTAGCTAGAAATGATCTGCTAGAAAGAGATAGAACAATAAACCATGTAAAGGTTAATGCATTAAAACGGAAGGGAAAATAAATGAAACAGGTTGGAAAATGTGACCTTGAAATGGTTAGAGCACTCTTAAGGACTAAGAACTTGAAGCCTTAAAGGGCCTGGAGAGTTTGTCTGGACCTCATACCACCTTCCTAAATAGACTGGAATAAAGATAATCCTACATGCCCATAATACCTTAGAAATAACCTCCATTCTGGACCCTTAAGAGCACTAAACTTACTGTTTCTCTTCCTTCTCCAGCTCTCCATATCTGATTAAAATGTGTTGATGTCTAAGGTGATACATACATTAAATGTCCAAGTTGTTCATTTTGACATGTGCCCCGAGCATGTTCAATGTTTTCGTTCATTTCACGTTTTATTATCTCTTTCTTCTTATTATACAAATATGTTGTTTTTTACTTAGACCTAACAGCATTACTGATTTATGGGTATTTGTTACCCTGAAGCTGTTGTACGTAAACCTCTCCTCTCCAATTTCTTGTCATTTTTGTTCCAAGATCAAATTTTCTTCAGAAAACAGTGATGCATAAAAATAAAAAAATGCATAGCCAGATCAGAGGTAATCATTGTGGAAGAGATAGACTTCATACAGTAAAGGATGCTGATGTTGCCTTGTTTTGATATGTGTAACAGCTAGAATAGGTTTAAAGGGGAATGATGAAAGCTATACTTTGAATACCAAAAGTAAGTTGGTAAATTACAAATACATGTAGGAGATGTTTTGAAACTCTTATATTTTTAGACACATTTATTCCTTTTTTTAGCTTGGCCTCTTTTAAAATGCTGTGAATACAGTCTGCAAGGCGGATGATTATAACAGATACGTTTGTTTTCATCTGTTTTTTAATTCAGCTATTTATGTCTTTGTGCATGATCTGTAAGACCCTGATATAAATTTTGTGAAAAGGGTCCCATGAATAAATTTGCTTTGATTTGGAAAACATGTTTATGTGTGTACATCAGGATTTTATCAATGTGCTCAACAGCTTCATTTGAGATCTCAAATTCTTGGGGTTTTTGCTAGCCATTATTTCAGTCAGAGACAGCAAATGGTTATATAGTTAGATTTGGCAGAAAGATTCTGCTGTTTGAGGGAGGTGTAGAACCCAATAATGTAATCTATTCCCAAAAATGTAAGAAGAATCTCCTCTTAACTCCATCGATGTAATAAAACCTGATAATGTAATAACTTCCCAATAAGAAAATAAATGTCTAAACCAATAATGTAATAAATTGTTACATTAATGGTTCATTACAGTATTGGGTTATCCTTATTTTTGCAGAACCCAATAATATAATAATTTCCCAATATTATAATAACTTGGATATTGTTGTAGTAGCATGCCATCAATAATGTGTTCATGTTTTGGGAATGCATTGTTTTTTGCAATTAAGGATTTTCAAATAGGTGATGCTATAATCATGTCTACTATTACATCCATCCATCCATCCATCCATCCATCTTCATCCGCTTATCCGGGATCGGGTCGCGGGGGGAGCAGCTCCAGCAGGGAACCCCAAACTTCTCTTTCCCGAGCCACATTAACCAGCTCTGACTGGGGGATCCCAAGGCGTTCCCAGGCCAGTGTGGAGATATAATATCTCCACCTAGTCCTGGGTCTTCCCCGAGGCCTCCTCCCAGCTGGACGTGCCTGGAACACCTCCCTAGGGTGGCATCCAGGAGGCATCCTTACCAGATGCCCAAACCACCTCAACTGGCTCCTTTCAACGCAAAGGAGCAGCGGCTCTACTCTGAGCTCCTCACGGATGGTCAGGCTTCTCACCCTATCTCTAAGGGAGACACCAGCCACCCGCCTGAGGAAACCCATTTCGGCCGCTTGTACCCGCGATCTCGTTCTTTCGGTCACAACCCAGCCTTCATGACCATAGGTGAGGGTAGGAGCGAAAATCGACCGGTAGATTGAGAGCTTTGACTCACGGCTCAGCTCTCTTTTCGCCACAACGGTGCGGTAAAGCGAGTGCATTGCCACCCCCGCTGCTCCGATTCTCCGGCCAATCTCCTGCTCCAGTCTCCCCTCACTTGTGAACAAGACCCCGAGGTACTTGAACTCCTTCACTTGGAGTAAGGACTCATTCCCTACCTGGAGTTGGCACTCCACCGGTTTCCTGCTGAGAACCATGGCCACAGATTTAGAGGTGCTAATCCTCATCCCAACCGCTTCGCACTCGGCTGCGAACCGATCCAGTGAGAGCTGGAGGTCACGGACCGATGATGCCATCAGGACCACATCATCCGCAAAAAGCAGTGACGAGATCCCAAGCCCCCCGAACCGCAGCCCCTCCTCGCCACGACTACGCCTCGATATCCTGTCCATGAATATCACAAACAGGATAGGTGACAAAGCGCAGCCCTGGCGAACTATTACAGTGTTTTTTATTTGTGAATATTACACACTAAACCTCTCCCCCATTCCCATAACATGAAATTATACACATAAATCAGAGTACTGTGTATTAATCTTGTATTTGTTGTAAGGATTTCAGTGATTTGTGTACAAATCTAACCCTTTGTCTAACCCTAGGTGACACAGCTAAGATAAGACCAAAGTCATCACAGAATAGTTATGTTTTTAAATGGTTTTGGGAAGTTGGTGAGAGTGGCTCTTAAGAAATGTTTTCACACCCAAGTTATCTTAGAATGTAATATGCTCTAATATTATATATGCCCTGAACTTTCTTAGTGTCACTGGGGAGCAGGTAGTAGGCTCCAAATCCAACAGAAGATTGATTTATTTTATTTCATCATAAAGTAAATTATATGGCAACAACAAAAAGCAATAAGCAGAAGTTGGTACAGAATAAAACAGGGTTTGATTTAAATTCTTGTTTGACTATTGTGAAAAGAATATGTTCTAAAGATATAATGGAAGTGAATGGGCACTGGTTGTGGATACTAAGGTATCGCTAAACTGTAATCAAACTTTAACATTCAGAGCTCCAGGGACATCACCACGTATTCACAGAATGTTGAGTTTTGTTGCCTTACTGTTTTGTTGTTTCCTCAGCCAGTTTGCCGCTTCAAAGGCCCACACCTGGTGGTCTGCTCGATTGCGTTCATGATCTTTTGGTGGAGCTTGCACTCACACATACACCTGGAAAATGGCAGAACCGGAGACTTGCTAGAGGATTGGTCCTGGGGGGCCTTCGCGCTTCAACTGGTAGCTTACAAATGTAAACGTAAACGTGGTTAGCTCTGATTTGTGGCTCAGTGTTCAAAAGTCTGATGTCCTCGCTGTTACTGAGGATGTAACTTACTGATGTGAAAAACTTTACCAACTTTGTTGGCCGGTAGTTAAAATCAATTCAAAGTAAATAAGGTTTCAAAGGAAACTGTTGGTTGCTTCTCAATCAAAAGATGCGTAAGTTAAATGAAGTAATAACTTAAAAGACAAAACAAAGATAAAAAGTAAACATTCAATAATAACTTAAATAATAAAATACAATTAAAACGTTGCTGAAATAGATTCAAAAAGTAGATGACCTGGGTATTTCTTCCAGGGAACTGCCTCAGAAACAAATTTCCTGCTCTGGGGTAGACAAAGAAAAGATGGAGAATTGAGGGTTGCGGATGATTCACCGGGCAGAATCATTAAAGGCAGGAAAGTTTCAGGAGAGAGTTCAGAGAGTAAGAGTGAGACCTCTGTTTCGGAGACGTGACGTCAGGTTTGGATCGAGTTCCCCCCAAGGTTTTCAAACTTTAATCCAAAGTAATGTCTGAAGTCTATTTGTGTGTGTTTAATCATATATCTTTTCACTATGTCAACACTCTTCTTAATGTCATCGGTAGTTATACGACAAAGCCACAATCGTATACTCTCATTACAGTTAAATAAGCACAGGGTAACTAAATAAGATCAGAGAAAATGCACATTTTGATTGTTCAACAATTCTTAATGATAAAATAGAAAGATAGCAGAAACAAGAAATCAGTTTTTCAACAACAGTAATAAAGATAACTTTATAAAGACAAGATTAACATTATACTTCACAGTATCAGAGATTGTGATCCATAGACTAGAAAGTCTTGACTATTAAGCACTTCTACGTAACTTTCATTCACACAAATACAAAGGGTTAATAGCTACTTAAAAGAAGAAGGAAGTAATTAACTGAACAAGTTAAACAAAGAGATTTATACTTGCAAATTTTACAATCCCTGTAACATGAAGGAGCCAGATTCCATGGTATGTTATACCTAATTTGTCCGTCGGAGGGCACTGTGGCTCCATGGAGAGAATTTGGAATTTAGACATGATCACTTTACCAATTCAATTCACCAACCAATTCCTATACCACAGGTAGGAAGAATAGATCTGATGAGACAGGGTGATATTCTGTACAATATTATTTAAACAGTTTTCACATTTGCAAGTGGGTTAAAATAGATAGAGTACCTGGGCTGGTTCCTTCAAAGCCAAAATGGTTGTAGAGTTTACGACCACGTCTGCTGGCCTTATCAGTTTGACACTCTGGTGTGAGTGGAGAACAAAAGCTATTTGATTTGTGCCTGTGTGTGTGTGTGTGTGTGTGTGTGTGTGTGTGTGTGTGTGTGTGTGTGTGGAGATCCATTTTGGAGGCCTCAGTTTATGTCCTCTGACCATTCAGAGGTCCTGATAAACCCTGTCCTTGTTACTTTGCACACAGCACTTTGATCTGACAGACCCCTGTTAGTCAGGCAGTCTTATCTGCAGGTAATTACTCCCCTCTCGGAAATGAACAGAATACAGAGATCTGTATTGCTAAACAGTACTGAAGCTTACATACCGTTTTGTTTGTCAAGAACAGATTTTATTTAGTGAATATGCTGCATTAAAAGAATGGATGATGCATTTTTTGCATTTGAACATTTATTAAATTGCATTTCACTTCATCCTTATGCAAATAAATGTGTACTAAAATATTTCCACCATGTGGTATGTAAAACTATATAAAATAAATGCACTGATCTGCTGAAACATCAGATTTAAGTTATGAAAGATTATTGTAGTATATGATGCGCATTTGCACATTTCTGGTTTTGTTTTGTTTTGTTTTGCCTACACTCTGCTTAACTAAGAATGTATAGTAAAAGATCATATGGAGATACAGGACTATGAAAAATACTGTTTGGCTTATTTGGCTCTTTAGATCTTTTCATCCACTGTAGATCAATGGCAGTGCTGCAATGTGTAATATCCACAAATAAAAACAATTATAAAAGTACTGTTATTAGATGTGATTATTTTGATTATTGTCCATTTGAAAAGAATGACCAATTTGCAAAAATAGTGCATTCCCAAAATGTTTACACATTATTTGTAGCATGTTATTAGAACATTGACCTAGTTGTCTAATAACCGCAAGTAGAGTAGCAGAATTTATTACATTTTTGGTTAAGACATTTTATTACATTATCGGGAAGTTATTGCGTTATCAGGTTTTATTACATTTTTGATGGCATAAAGAGTAGATTTTTATTACAGTATTGTGTTGTACAGGAAGTTTCAATAAAACTGTGTAGCAACAATGATTCTGCAGGGGAAACTAATAAACTGAAGAAACATAGTGTTTATCATGACCATAACATGAGCAGGCACCTTGATAAAAACATTATATGAACATCATGAAAGTCACGGCCGACTTACATAAAATCAGTAAAATAAATAAAGTTATGTACAAACATTTGAGATGATGAATGTATGAGGATAATGCATAATAGGTGTGAAAAAACTAACTAAAATAAACTAAAATGATAGCGTTAATGTTAGTTTTAATAGTTAATAGTTTTTGTATTTCTCAATTTATTTGAGGGGGCCTTCATAAACCTAGTTTTCTTCCAATTTCTAAGCTGTGCCAGTGTTTAGTCCACACATCTCGCCTGAGATCATGGCGGTGAAAACTAACATTTTCAAATAATAATAACTATTCTACCTGGACGCAGGATAAGCAGTTGACAATGGATGGATGGTTGAATAACTAATCTAAACTAGCAAACCCACTGTAAAAACGAATGAAAACTAAACTGAACTTGAAAACAAAAAGTCAAAACGAAATAAAAAAAGCCTGGTGACCATTTGGAAATGTAATCGGACTGCGGCCTAAATGTGCCATAAGGCCGAACATAAATTAGGATTGCAAGACCAAACTCAAATAAAATGGATGAAGTGTTTTTCAACCTTTTTTTAGCCAAGGCAAAATTTTTTTACATAAAATAATCCTGTTGCACACCACCAACCAATAATACATATTGTAGTCTATGGTGTTATAGTCAAGACCGTCCAAACCGAGACCAAGTCAAGACAAAGACCAAGAGAGGGCGAGACTGAGTCAAGACCAAGACCAGTTCCCAACATTACATGACACACAATAAAATGTGGAACGAGACCATAGGTACTTCTCAAACTGATCTGAAATATCCACATTCCTATTAAAACACACACATACAAATACTAAGAGCTGAAATCAACGTAAGCATCTTTATTCAACACGCCTTTTCCATGCTGACCATCGCGGGGAGGGGGGACAGCCGTTACAGTAACAACACATTTTTAATTAGGGTTATTGGTAGCATCTGAAGCAATACGTTTTACATCCAATCGAAGTTAGGATGTTAACAAATAGACAAAATAATAAATAAAATTTAAATAAAATCCTGAGTCCTCAATGTCAGAGACCGAGACAAGACCGAGTACAAATGCGGTCGAGTCAGTGACGAGACCAAGACCATCAAAAAGTGGTCCTAAGACCGGTCTCGAGTACTACAACACTAGTAGCCTACCTCTGTATATATAATTTAATAATTTTCAATATAATTCAGTCTCTTAAACTCACTCAGAGTGAAACCTGGACCTGTTTAGATGAACACATAGCTGATATCCTGGCAGGAACTGAAGAAAGGCACACACGAAGCTCTTCTTCAACAGCTCTCAGTCTCTCTCTGTTGTCATGCTTGAAAAGCTCTCAATAGCTCTGTTTGCCACAATGGGGAACTCCATGGCAGCAGTCAAACAAAAACTGTCAGAGGGAGATCAGCAAAGCTTAGCCATAAACCACAGTCTTGTCTCAATTCAGTTAGTTTCTCATGTTCCTAAAAGGTCATGTTCTTTCCAAAAACTGCTGCTGAGCTATATGGGTCCACACCATCCCCCTACCCTCACCTGTTTATACACCTGTATCCCTTCCCTCTTTCCATCTTACCCTTTTTCATTATTGTAAAGTCTTTCCCCCCTTCATCCCATCATCCTTGTCCCTTCGTTCCCTCATTTACCTGTCCCTCTAACACCATGTGTGTGCATTTCTGTGCTTGCTGGTTTGGGCAACAGTGCCCCCAATTAGTATCTTTTGGTTTTTTAAAAGTTTGTCATTCTGTAAATAATTCTTATCTACAGTTCTTCGTTTGTTAAATATTTGTAAATGCCATAAAAAGTTTTCCACTTTGTAAATATTTTGTCATTTCGTAAATAGTCCTTAATTTTCTATGTAGTTCTCAATAGTTATTAATGTTCCATATTTAAAAATAGTTATTTGTTATGTAAATAGTTGTATAGTTACATTTTCTCTATAGCCTTAGTGATGTAGATTTGATTTTAAGTAATCATGGTGATGTACTTTTTTTACCTGTAACTACCTGTGAATATGATAAACTTACCTTTGAGAACCTACTGGGTCACTTAAAGTAAATACTCTCACAAATGAACTAAAAAACTCCATTTATAGACTCCTGGTCATTTCATACAGTAAATTCAGTGACTGCAAATGTTCTCAGTGACCCAGTGAAAAAAGTCACTTCAAACCTATTTCATATGACTCAGGGCCCTGAAACAGGCTCTATCAGGTTCCCACAGTATGTCACCTGCCAAGCAATACTTTGTCATTTGCTGTCGGATGCTGTCAAGCCTGCAACATATACAGTATGTTGCATTCTTGACAGGATCCAACAGGACCCCCAAAATCTTGCTGAAAGTGTTTAGAGTACTTTCAGGCCACTCGATTTCGGCAAACTACTTTCTGTGACTCCTTTCCCTAAAGTGTACTTGTTATTGGCTGCAGGCTGTGTGTCCAAATTTAATCCCAAATGCAACAATAAACTGTATCTTGTTAATGGTAGGTCGTAGAGATGGTAAAGGCTGCCGTGTTCAGCAGCCCCCCAAACCTTTTTGACCTTTTCTTTACGAGATATTCCACGAAGAAGATGATGGCTTTCTAATCTTCTTCACAACTGTGTCAAGGTAAGTAACTTATTCTCTCCACAGCTTCCCACAGGTAACAGATATTTCTCTCCAAAGCCTTCTCTAGGCTAGTAGATATTGTTGTTGGCTGGGAATCCGGTTCAGTTTTACAAGAATGTTTACAAGAACTTACTGGCTCCACAGAATAGAATACAACCCGTGGATAGTAATAGATTCCAATATGACGTAGCATTGTGTGGGACGTAAAAACCCTCAGACCAGGCCTTATGGGCCTTCACTCTCACACCCAATTATTATTGGTTAGTGTATCCTGTCTCACTCCTTCTCTTGTGGGTCCTATGGTAAGATCCACCTCCATCTCCACACATATTAAATATTGTAACAATAGTGTATTCTAACCTACAACACCTCTAAAAAATTAAAACTGGGACATCACAAATAAGACATCATTCTTCCTTTATCAGGCCCTCTTTACCTGGACTTCCTATGTTTATAAATCTTAGCTTACTCCTATCGCGCCGGGACCCAGGTGCTATCAACTTCATGCGAGAATCCAACAAGGACCATTGTCTCTCGTTTGGATGTTTCAGTAATTTTGAATCATGGTTTTCATCCTAACATCCACTTTGGCCAATTAGCAACACTGTTTGACTGGCTGGGTGTGTGTTCAGCTAAAGATTAGCTAATAGGAAAACCTACAAGCACTAGGGGGAAGACAGAAACATAAAAGGGACCAAAAGATGTTATGCATTCAGATTTGGTGTTGGCATTGGATGTGTTTATATGTTGTATGTTAGAAATGTATCTCCTTATGCTCAAAAAAACATACTAAGTTAAGTCGTCATTAGTCTCCGAAATGTCTTCATCACTCCTGAACCTGGCTCAAATTTCTTCAACAGTTTTGACATTCCTAAGTGTTTCCTATACATACTGATTTTCAATTTTTTTACTTTTTAAAATGGGTAAAATTGTATTTCATTGTAGAGCAGCGTGGAGCTCATAGATTCACTCAGCCGCTCCCCTCGCTTGCTCCCTTTCTTTCTCACAAACAGATTAGATTTTTTCAATGCCTTAATTTCCAGGATTATCGCACTGTATGAAAGGTAAGGAAAGTGCTGATGTATGTGTGAAAAGCATCAGGTGGGCATGCCAGTGTTGTGTTAATGTTACACATATGGGTCTTTTTCTACGCTGTTGGTTCCATAAAGCTGTGTTGCTATGTGAAAGCACACATGTTTGCGTGATTACGTTGGTTCAGTAGTGCGGTAGGCGGGTATTCTCTGTACGTTTATTGTGGGATCTCTGTATGAAAGCGTCTGACATAGGACCCATCTGTGAGTAGCCCCTCCTCTTCGTGCACAGTCTGAATCAAATCATGAGATGGAGGCAGGATTTTTGCCATTTTTTCCACGCAGAGAAGATTCCTGAATCCATCAGTAGGGGTAAACTGGGGCAAAAGTAACACGGGACAAAAGTAACAAGGCGATTTTCTCAGAGCCCTGACAGCGTTTGCAGTCCAAGCTGTCACAGCACCTTCAGCATGCAACTCTTGATGGAGCTGCCAAATATCGCATGATTTTGTCATCATTTCCCGCGGCCGTCTTCGGAAAACTGTTTTCAAGCACGGCAAGTAAATTTCTGAAGCGGTACTGGTTTTTGAATTACAAATTGTGTCTCTCGTTTCATGTGTCACAATAATGATTAATCTACATGTTATTTAGTGCTTTAACACACCCTGAAGTTTGCCCTGTCAGAGTTTTTCTGTGTAAAAATAAATCGTGGTGATATGTCAGGAGTTCCTGTTGGCCAAAAAGTAACAAGCATTAATTTAGCCGAAAGTAACAAGTGTTACGAAAGACAGACAGAGGTCTGATTCAGCCAGATGTTTTAATGCACATTTTGGAATTACGTATAAAAGCAGCTGGATAGAAAATTGACTATTTTTGCATTATTTTGAGAATTTATATTTATGTTAATTTTCATATTGTTCATATTGTTGAAGAAATGTTTTATAAAATGGATTGACATTGCTAATAAAAAAAACATTTTGAACGAGTATGAGTTTGGGTTACTTTTGAAACATTTGAAGAAACTGTAAATAGATATAAAATAAAAATGAAAATGTAATTTATAGATTTTTTGCAAAGATAAAGGAGAAAATAACTCCTGAGTGTTACTTTCGACCCTATTTTGTGTTACAGGACTGTGTTACTTTTGACCCTCCTGTGTGTTACAGGAGTATGTTACTTTCACCCCTCCTGTATGTTACTTTTGAACCTCCGGCATGTTACTTTCAACCCTCCAGTGTGTAAATTTTAACCCTCCTTACTTTCAACACTCCTGCATGTTAATTTTGACCCTCCTGTGTGTAAGTTTTAATCCTCCTAACTTTCAACACTCCCGTGTGTTACTTTCAACCCTCATGTATGTTATTTTTGACCCTCCAGTGTGTTACTTTTAACCCTCCTGTGTTTTATCCTCCTTCAAAGTTTCTTTCAACACTCCTGTGTGTTACATTTAACCCTCCTTTGTTTTATCCTCCTTCAATCCTCCAGTGTTTTACTTTAAACCCTCCTGTGTGTTACTTTTGACCCTCCTGTATGTTACCCTCTTTACACCCTTCTGTGTGTTACTTTAGACCCTCCTGTGGGTTACTTTCGACCCTCTTTTGTGTTACATGACTGTGTTACTTTTGACCCTCCTGTGTGTTACAGGAGTGTGTTACTTTCAACCCTCCAGTGTGTAAATTTGAACCCTCCTTACTTTCAACACTCCTGCGTTTTACTTTTGACCCTCCTGCGTGTTACTTTTGACCCTCCTGCATGTTATTATCGATCGTCCTGTGTGTTACTTTTGACCCTCCTGTGTGTTACTTTAGACCCTCCAGTGTGTAAATTTTAACCCTCCTTACTTTCAACACTCCTGCGTGTTACTTTCGACCCTCTTTTGTGTTACAGGAGTATGTTACTTTAAACCCTCCTGTGTGTTACTTTAAACCCTCCTGTATGTTACCCTCTTTACACCCTCCTGTGTGTTACTTTTGAACCTCCTGCATGTTACTTTCAACCCTCCAGTGTGTAAATTTGAACCCACCTTACTTTCAACACTCCTGCGTATTACTTTTGACCCTCCTGTGTGTTACTTTTGACCCTCCTGTGTGTAAGTTTTAATCCTCCTAACTTTCAACCCTCCCGTGTGTTACTTTCAACCCTCCTGTGTGTTATTTTTGACCCTCCAGTGTGTTACTTT
>NC_060168.1:4780979-4788291 GCF_021292245.1 Micropterus dolomieu | reverse complement strand
TGTCTGATGCAGTTAGAAGGTCATTAGTAATTTTCACCAGTGCTGTCTCTGTGCTATGATGAGCTCTAAATCCTGACTGAAAATCCTCAAATAAACTATTGCTATGTAGAAAGTCACACAGCTGTTTAGCAACTGCTTTCTCCAGAACCTTAGAGAGAAATGGAAGGTTAGATATAGGTCTATAGTTGGCTAAAACATCCAGATCAAGTTTGGGCTTTTTCAGAAGAGGTTTAATTACAGCTACTTTAAGCATCTTTAAGCAACCTAGTCGGGATGGGGTCTAAGAGGCAGGTTGATGGTTTAGATGAAGAAATTATTGAAGTTAGTTGGTAAAGATTGAGGGAAGCAAAACAGTCTAAACATATATCTGGTTCTACAGCTGTTTCTAAGGTTCCTGAGTTAAAGTTGGTGCCAGTTGAGGGCAGGTCTTGGTGAATTTTGTCTCTAATAGCTAGAATTTTATCGTTAAAGAAGCTCATGAAGTCGTAACTACTGAGAGCTATGGGAATACTTTCTGTCAGCCTGGCTACAGTGCTGAAAAGAAACCTGGGGTTGTTCCTATTTTCCTCTATTAATGACGAGTAGTACTCTGCTCTGGCATTACGGAGGGCCTTCCTATAAGTTTTAAGACTATCCAGCCAAATTAAACGAGAATTTTCCACTTTGGTGGAACGCCAATTCCTCTCAAGTTTCCGCGATATTTGCTTTAATTTGCGAGTTTCAGTATTATACCATGGAGCTAACCGTCTTTGTTTTAGTATTTTCTTTTTTAGAGGGGCTACAGAGTCGAGTGTTATTCGCAGCGAGCCTGCAGCACTATCAACAAGATGATCAATTTGGGAGGGACTGAAATTAGCATAGGAGTCCTCCGTTACTTTGTGACTTGATAATGATTTTAAATCTGATGGAATCACATCCTTAAATTTAGCTACAGCACTATCAGACAGACATCTTATATAGAAATGTTTGCCCAATGGCGTGTAGTTCAGCAATACAAACTCAAAAGTTATCAAACAGTGGTCGGACAAAGAGGGATTCTGTGGGAACACCACTAAATGTTCAATTTCAATACCGTATACCAAAACAAGGTCGAGGTGTGGTTAAAACAGTGAGTCAGTTCATGAACACTCTGAGAGAAGCCAATGGAATCTAACAGAGAGATAAACGCAGTACTAATAAACATTTGCCTCGCATTTCAGGATGACAAAGCAAACATTTCAGGTGAAGGACAATCCACTTCTTATGTTTAAGATTGTACATATGCTAATTATTTTGTTCTTGGTATTAGGCCGTTCATTACTGCTGATCACTGATGTAGTGATATAAGCATTATTTTAGGGGACTAGACCTAGAGTGGAGTAGAAAAGTTCATGAAAATGTCACTCTCATGAACATTTAGGCTACATACAATGTCAAATAAAAATAAAAAAAGTCTTAAAATCATATTGAAGGCTACTCTTAATATGGGTAGGTCCATGTAATTTAGATATACTCTACAGTATAGGCTGTTTATTTGTTACATTCAGTGCTTGAAGTGGGGCAGTCCGCTCTGGTACGCAGTTCTGGCACCTCGACATTTTACTCTTTGGCGTACTGGGTCATTTTCTTGCGTACCAGGACTTCTCCCAAGCTGCCGGTCCTCACCTCTGCCCTCTCCATATCAGGTTCTCTGGGTGCTACATGACGCTCACCAGCTCCCGTCTGTTGGCGGAGAGAGACGAGGGAGAAGAGAAGATCAGGTGCCTTTCAAGCAGCCGTGTGCTGAATGTAGCTCGTCAATGTCACTTTCCGTGAACCGACCAATCAGCCTGGATGGGGCGGGACATTTAAAAATATTGACTGATAGGTGTCATTTACACTGAATCAGAATGTCTCCATCACTTTTTGAAAGCTTTTGTTAAAAACGTTCTGAACAACAGCAATAAGAAATGTTAAATAACAAACAAAAGCAATGCACAATAAGAAAACATGCAATGCAAGTGAAATATAGAAGAAACAAATGTGCATTGTCCAAAAAAGTATCTTAAGCTTAAACAAGAAGCTGCTGATTACTTCATTATATTCCCCAATATTTATATATTTTGAATTGTCACCTGCCACGTTAATTTTGTTTCCGTTCATTAATAAAAACATTTCCACCATAAATTGGTGCAGAAATTAAGTGTTAAATGCCCAAAGTCTTCCCCCACTGATATATTTCAGCATCGAATATTTATTCATAATACTGTTAAAATGTCTTCTCATCCTGGTCTTGTGGCCCAAATGTGCCGTCACACCCCTAATCTGAGCTCTCATGTGTTCACTACTTTACAACACAAAGTGACGCAATCAGCAAACTTTTGAAATGTTGAACTCATTGTTCTGCATTATAATTATGACATGTTATTACTTAGCATTAACAAATCAAGACTAACAACCACGTAGAGCATATTTCTTGCACAAAAATGTAATAAATGACAGGTAGACAGACTATCCAAATAAAGTGTGGCCTGTAAATATATTAATATTATACTAACATTTTACTTTGTATTTAGGCCTAATGAGGAGTACTGTCACCTATATTTTTCCACTTCAAGCACTGGTTACATTAATCATAATGCTTGGCACATCTTCCAAAAAAAGAAGAAATGGGAGCACACACATTTTAAAAATGGAGCTGATTGTATAAACAGGTAGACTATAATGTTGAATTGCTTTAAAATATGAGAGTTTGTTAACACATAAGGTAACCCAAACAATAGCGTACATTAATAAGATTAAATACTTACTGGCTTATTCTATTAAAAACCTGAATATAAAAATACTTACAACAAACATGTCCTCTAATATATTTAATTGATGTGAATACCAAGTAACATCTGCCGCATTCATAGAACACTTTTCTAAAAGCCACTGTGTGCCCTGTCTTTTTAATTCAGCGGTCGATACACACCTCACAGCTGATTGGGTAACACCTGTGACACGCCCACAAAACAGAAGAAAACATACCTCGAAGCCTGTTGCAGAACGTTGCAAGTAATTAGTGATGGCAAGTTCGACTCTTTTGACAGACTCGAATCTTCAAATCTCATGAATTAAAATGAACTAATCTTTTTTGTGTCATTTCGTTCATTTGAACTAGGCTGGTTAATGTGGCGCTGCAGCCCTCTAGTGGGCGATGTAAAAAACAGCGCCGTTCAACACGGAAGGCTGCCTAGCTTGCTTTAATTGACAAAGTATAATGCACAAATTCACCTCTTGATCACTCTCTATCATCATTATATACACCCCCTTGGGCCCACAACCAAATTCAAACCATGTAAAAACCACAGAAATATGTTGTCTATATGCAATCCACTACTCCGGCTAAATCCTTCTATTTTCACAATCTTTCCTGAGTATACAACCAGAGCAGCCATATAAAGACTTATGTATATAATTACTATCATTATCTCTGAAATGCTCATTCATACAGCAGCCTAACGTCCCAATCCATAAGTAAAATATTAATATCAGATTTGCAGTAAATATATTGAAGTAATAAGCTTGATACACTATATGAATAAACACACTCTTATTAAAATTCAACCAGTTTAATAATAATCTGGATCAAGCCACCAAGTTCTTAACTCCAGCACAGAGAGAGGAACAAAGAAATATTAACACATTATATAAATGCAGCAGTTTGGCAGGTCTGGACGCAGAATGGACAACATCAGGTCTTGATTCTGCAGACAAACACACAAGCACATTGCTGTCAAACACTGCCAGATTGTTTACCAGTCAGGAGCTGTGAAACAACAGCACGGCTCTGTTGGTAAATAAAAAGGAAAAGTTACATTGTCTGGCTGACCTGGATCAGCTGTTAGCTGTTTACAGGGCTAACGCTAACGCTGCTATGTGGCTGTGTTTTAATGACCATGTCGGTCTGTTTTGGAGAGAAGAAGACCTCGGAGGTGATTCGGCTCCCAGTAGAACCCTGTCAGGGCTCTGAAGAACAACTCTCATCAGCTGTTAGCTGTTAACACAAGCAGGACTAAAGTTACGGTATGGCTGTGTTAAAACTATAACTTAGCACAACATCACTGCGCTGTAATAATGTTTTGGTATTATTAAATGTCACATAATTAACAAAATAGCTATATAATGTCAGTCCAGTTACCATACAGCTGACCTGCCTCTCATTCTCGCTGCTGGCAGTCACTCAGCCTGCAGAATGAACAAAAGACTGAGGAGGACCCATGTGAGCGGTGAACGAGTCGTTCATTCCTGCTCCACACTCAAACCTAAAGACCCACAGTTGCTGTGAGTCGTGAACTAATCAGTTCTGTTTCCTGTGCTGACAGAGCCCATGCAGCTGCCGTGTGACAAGTGAACGTAAGAGTCCAAGATCCTTCACACATGCGTGAAAATGAACGATTCAATCACTGAGACAACCCGTTCCTCCAGAGTCATACACACGATTAGGTCTTATGAACAAAAAGGTCATTGAACGACACAACACTACAAGTAATCATCATTCTTCAATCCGAAAACTCACACCGTTGCAAAACGTCTTGAGATTGAACTCGCCCCAAGCTGTTGTTGCCGCTGAGCGGTACAAACAGACTGAGCGTTCAGAACAGGAGGAAATCTGAGGTTTTGGCTCACAGGGATTTCTTTTAAATAAATTAACCTCATTATTTGAAGCTTTGGCCATGTTTAACATGAACATCCAACATTGTAACATTGTAGATAAGACATAAAATATGGAAAAGCATAATAGGTCTCCTTTAATGTGAAGGGACCGTTCTGCTTTTAATGTGAAGGCTCCGGGTTGGGATGTAGCCCTGTGCGCGCTCCTGAGCCTCTCTCCGACTATACTAATGACATGCAGAACACCAACAAACTCCACGTAAGGATACAAAACAACAATAAAGTTTTATGTGCTGAAGCCCATCAGGCCAAACAAGATTCAGATGATGTCAGTGAAAATCGTGAACATCAGAAAGGTTGGAGTTACGAAGAGAGTCACGTTAGCTTGCCGGCTAAGGCTCAGCAGTTGTTAATGTTATCCGGTGTAATATGTAACATCATGACTTTCCACATTACTTCACCAACTAATGCTAAAACTAAATCCTTTGTTACTATCCTTTGTACAACCGGGATTGTGTCAAAGTGTTGATTTTAGCCTGCATGAAAGGATGTAACGGTACAAACTAATGTGGAGCAATTTGATTATACTAGCCTTGATGAAAGGCAAGAACAACTAGCTAATATTAGCATGAAGCTGCTGCTGTTTGTTTTGTAACGTTCAATTTAGATTTATTGTGGTTTTACCAATACTATGGTACACAGCTTCTCCACCTCTCAGTAGCTGTAACCTACGTGATATACATAATATACAATACTGCAAAATAACTGTGCAGGACAACAACACAAGAGGCAACAATCTCATTGATAATCCAGCTAAGTCCAGCTCACTAACTGTTTCAGGGCTGGCCCTGACAGTGTTGGAGCCCCCACCCCCCCATGCCCAATCCTATAAAGTCCACCACAGTGGTTGGGGTAATCACTTCTCAATCCTCGGGAACTCCTTAAAATATTCAGCAGCCAAACTCAAAATTTCAGCATAATCAGTCAAGTAAATAATCAAGTTCCATAATGAAGAAGTGTGATCAGCCTCCACATAGCCTTGTCAACTTCCACATTATAGCCTAAACTGGGAGACCAAACCTAACCTAACTTTTCTAATTTAATAAAATCCCTGCTGAGTCAGTAGGCCTACACATGCATAGCCTTCCCTTCTCTTTTGAGTCCTCTTTTATAGGCCTACATGGCACCTTTTCACCTCAATGATAAATGAATTCATTTTAATTCAGTTATAAACTCTTGGACTTTAATCGCTCCTGTGTTTTGGCAGGTTTTCTATTCATATTCAAAACTTTCTGCACATTCAGATCACATCTCCCATAGTGTTCTCTGACATGTCCAGAAATAAAAATCGCAATATTACGAGACTAACGTCATCATTTGATGAGAATTCATAATAATTTTAATTCTACCTGGCCTCTACTCTGCTGTGCATTACGTTATTGATCCACTGGTATATAGCCTATCCCTTTAGACTGTTAGACCGACACAGTTTGGGACTGCATGCTGCATGTGAAACTGAAACCAAGCTAAAACACTACTGATCAGGCAGAAATCTCACCATAAATCCACATGTTAACTTCAGCAGCTCCAATAAAGTGCAGCTCACAGTCTTAAGATGTTTATATTGCAAAACTCTCCCAGTAAGGTTGCTGTCTGGACTCACAGCGTGAGGTGCACATGATTAAAATTGCCGGCGTCGCATCAGCTGGACTGAGTTGATTCGAACGGAGTCGAAAACCTTCTTTTGCATTATTACTGTAACGTTGCAGTGGGAGTCTCCAGCATGTTGTGTGAAGCTGTTCCCCTGTCTGTCTGCAGCTGCTGTCGCGCTGCCTTGTTTTCCCGGGAGTATTGTCTCAGTTGTAGTGAACAACAGTGTGGATTTGTGCATTTTACATGGAATAAATTTGGAGCTACCCTAAATTCCTTTCTCCTCCCCAGAGAAGAAGGGGAAGGGTCAAAATTGCTTTCTTTAAGTGCTATCCCGACCATAAAACTGGCACCTTTTTGATTCCGAAGCTGATAACGCGGGGCCTGACTGTTAAACTGACAAAGGGACACGAGCCAGCCATTGGCATCTCCCTGAACAGCCTATCAAAACTGGCCCCCCCACACACGTTTCCGTGGCAACTGACCTTATTCTTTGTTTTATTACCACATCAAAGGGATACTCCTTGTCTCACCTAAGTGTGACATAGTCCAGACACTGAACTTTCAATGTAAAAGGACTGCAGTCTCCAAAGACTCAAAGCATTTAATTAAATCTTTAGTTACCTGATTACGTTTGCCTCTATTTGAGTAGTTATGTTAACTGTTGTTGCTATCTGTTGTTGATATTAGTGCTGAAAAGAAGTTACTTGTGCAGTGTTTTTATTTTCAGCAAGACACTCCTTCATCTAATGTAATCCAAGCTTTCCTCATGTAACCTGAGCTCCCCCAAGTGGGCGAAATAAGTATTACATGCCCTCGTCGGAAATGCCGTTAAATGTATAAATATCCTGACCAATAATGTGACAATAGTTTCCTGTTACCAAATGCCTAGAACAGTACAACCGTTCAACCATTGAGGTTCGATTGTGGAAAATATTTGATTATAATATGTGCAAATAGATTTCTTTTCTTTAGACATTAAGTTTAGAAAGGCAGTCCCATGGGAAACCTGAGACACCCCCTGGGGAACCACGCCCCAGGCAACAAA
>NC_060168.1:4765617-4780879 GCF_021292245.1 Micropterus dolomieu | reverse complement strand
CCGTTCAACCATTGAGGTTCGATTGTGGAAAATATTTGATTATAATACGTGCAAATAGATTTCTTTTCTTTAGACATTAAGTTTAGAAAGGCAGTCCCATGGGAAACCTGAGACACTCCCTGGGGAACCACGCCCCAGGCAACAAAAGAGCGACACGCGACCTGCTCGCTCTCTTCTCTTCGCTGTTGGCTCTTCCACTCTGCTCGGCCCTCTGGACGCTTCGGCACGTGTGGCATGCCTCGCCAGGCAACGCCCAGACTCGGCCAGCGAAACAAACAGGCCTTTTGTTCGCCTGAAGCTACACACCTGAAGTGCCGCGACATCGATCTGCCTTCAGTTTGTTTTATTTTCTTTATTTCTTTTGTTTGTTAAAGTTATCAGTCCGTTAAGTTACACTGGACTAATTCAGGAACGACCAAGTTCCATTTTAAGCCTTTTTCGTCGAGCCAACTTCACCGAGGTCAGACCAAGCCACGTGGTCTCGCCAGCTACAACGAAGGAAACCTGCAAACAGCCGAATTGCCAGACGGAGGAGGCGTTTTCAATCAGACACGGAGAACCCTGGAGAATCCCTAGCAAAAAGCCAGGATCTGCAGCTAGCGTGGGACCCGTGCAACAGGCCGAAAGTAGGCTGTCGACAAGCAGTAAGACTTAACACACGTCCTGTGATCAGATGTCCATTTTAACTCCTAAATTATAGCATTAGTTTACTTTAATTAGCTCTTATGCCGTATGAGTCAAATGCTTCCCACAACAGGCTCATTGTTCAGCAAATGTTTATGTTCCCTGTATCCAACCATCTTTTTATCACCTTAGTTAGACAATAAATTCACTGTAATATAATCAAGAGCTGTGTGTGTTGCCTATTTATAGTTCCTGCCAAGAGAATTGACCCTTTAGATATGAGACTGACTGACTGATTTAAGATAATTGAGAGATTATTAACTAACTGATCACTAGTAATAATTGTATAATTATTCAAAACTACCTAGAGGTCCGGAGACTCTAGGATTATAACAACTCCGGTGGTGCCCTTCACGAGGAAATTTTGATTTTATGAATTTTAATTCATAATTGGGTATCAATTCTCATAAATTTATTAAAATACATAACTAATAAATTTAGGTCTGCTACACAGTATGTCAGCTCGCTGCGCTGTATGAGCCGGAAACGTTGAAGTAACAGTTCAATGTATAAATGTTTAATAAATGTATTAAACTTTTTTGAGTGTGTTTCATTTTATTGGGGGTAAGGGTTACACAAGTGGTCTGGTGGAGAAAGGTCTTGGGACGACAGTACTCGCACTGATGCCATTTCATGTATCATACTTAACTGACTTACCTGGAACAACGTGTGAAGAGAAACACACACTTACCTGTGACAAGCTGTGGCGGGAACAGAATAAACAGGAGTATCTCCTGAACTGTAGATACAGATGCATTTGTTTGCTGTTCTCTCCTTTTCCGTCCTCCTCTCTTGTCTCCTCTCCTCTCTTGTTCCCTGTCTTCTACTGTGTTTTCTCCTGTATTCCCCTGTCCTTTTATTATTATTGGTTGAAGCTGTAATGTAAATCTGTCATCTTGAAGATGAAATCCTACTTCAGTACAAGCATTAATTAATGCATCAATAAATGCATAAAAAGTAATTTTTAATGGTCAGTGTTAGTGTTAGGGGAAAGAGCCTTGGAGGCTGTCACTAAGAGCTAGATCAGACCATGAATGACCCATAATTATGATGTCATGTCAGGGGGACATGTGAGGCCCCCATAAAGCCACATCTGCACCTTGCAGCATTTTGGTGAGTCTTTTTCTGCACCACAGTTGGCAAAATGGTGTCCTAAGATGGTAATTTGGCTCCATCTAGTGACCAGTATTAGAAAGTGTTTCCTGCAGTGAGTCACTCAGTGGAATAATCAGAATCAGAATCAGCTTTATTGCCAGGTAAGTGTACACATACGAGGAATTTTACTCAGGATTGTGCATTGCTCAGGATGTGCTAACTCATACAAAAATACCATAACACAATAATAAAATAATAATAAAACAAAATCAGACACAAACTACAGAATAGACAACACTATAGACATTTTGACAAATAGTGCAGTGATCAGAGTGCAAAGGATGCAAGAGTAAACTATTATTCTCATTATGTACACGTTGAAGGTGGATATGATATACAGGTACACATACATGCATACATGTACACATGTACACAGTGTGATGGAGCAAGGTGCAAAGGATGCTGGAAAAAATAAATAAGACCTGTGACCTGAGGTAGGTGTATTGGTATACAGTATATACAATATGACATAGTATGAACAGCACTGAAATAGAGAATGGTGAATAAATAAATAATAAGTGGAAACCAGTAAACAGGTGCTGATTAGAGACAGAGTTACTGGGTTATTGCACAGGAATTGTTCTTGACACTGTGAGTCAGAAATCAGCTGTTCATCTGAATGATGGCTTGTGGGAAGAAACTGCTTCTGTGTCTGTTGGTTTTGGCGTGCAGTGCTCTGTAGCGCCTACCAGAGGGGAGGAGCGGGAACAGGTTGTGTCCGGGGTGAGATGGATCTGCAGTGATGTTTCCTGCCCGTTTCCTGACTCTGGAAATGTATAAGTCCTGAATGGAGGGCAGGTTGGCACTGATTATTTTTTCTGCAGTCCTGACTGTCCGTTGTAGTCTGTCCCTGTCCTTTTTGGTGGCAGATCCAAACCAGACAGTGATGGAGGTACAGAGAACAGACTGGATGATGGTTGTGTAGAACTGGATCAGCAGGTCCTTAAGCAGGTTGAGCTTCCTGAGCTGACGCAGGAAGTAAATCCTCTGCTGGGCCTTCTTGATGATCGTGTCACTGTTGGGCTCCCACTTCAGGTCCTGGGATATAGTGGAACCCAGAAACCTGAAGGATTCCACAGCAGACACAGGGCTGCTGAGTATGGTGATGGGGGGCAGAATCCTGAAGTCCATGGGGACATCTGACATATCTGACATGTGAAATCTTTGGGGACATTTACAAAGTCTCTATGTACTTGATTTTGTACATATTGAAAGATTTCATGCTGTGAAAATTTTAAACAGTCATAGTGACGTATATTTGATGCTAAGTAATCTTGAATATGAAATCCTACTTCCCTTGGGAAACTGTCAGTGTTAATTAATAAATTGATAAATAAATAAATACACAAATATTTTTAGGTGCCTGGGGACGGTATTTGGGAATTAGTGACTATTTCTCGGGAACAGTGATTGGCTGATATCTTTTAAACTTCAACGTTTTTAATGTTTTTCCCCTCTTAGTTACACTGGGAAAGTAAAAAAACTGACACACATTCACATGCTCATTCACAGATTTCACATAGAAGAGGAAGGTAAGTAACTTGTCAGATCTGGTCACATGGAGTGATGTCAACAATCTCTCACTGAACGTCAGCAAGTCCAAGGAGATGGTTGTGGACATGAGGCAAGGAAAGTGGTAGAGAGGGTGGGCAGTTACAAGTTTTTTGGTGTACACATCAGTAAGGATCTAAGCTGGCCAATGAATACAACACATCTGGTTAAGAAGGCTCACCAAAGAATGTATTTTCTGCAAGAGGCTGAGGAAGTTCGGCATGTAACCATCAATCCTCAGCAGCTTTTACAGACAGATGCACTGTAGAGAGCACACTAACCTGCTGCACCTAAAAATAGATACATGTGAACCGAAAAAAGGTTAAGTTAAAGGTTAAAAGTTAAGACTGCAACCTACAGTAATTCTTCTGCATGAATGGCCATAATTATTAACAAGTTAGTACCAATGTAGACGGTGCTTCTTGCACATGGATTTAATGAATAATGGGGTTTGTTCTCTTGTTTCCCTTATTTTCAAATCCCATTGTTAACAGGTATGCTTTTCACTACCCTAATGAAATTTAATATTGTTATTTTTTTATTTACGCCTGTACTGCTATATATTGTATGTGTGTGTGTGTGTGTGTGTGTGTGTGTGTGTGTGTGTGTGTGTCAAATCAAATAATATATTTTATTTACAGTGCAAAATCAACATGCAGCATGGTCCCAATACACTTTCGTAAAAATACACAGACACACAGGATAAAATACGGAAGACATGAGATAAAATACATTAGAAAAACACATAAGGCTAAAAACAGCAAGAAAGTGAATGATAAAGAAGATAAAACTTAAGATTAAGAAGATATTAAAAGGTGCTGTACCCAACACAAATTCCAGGAGAGGCTATAGTGAGATGAGAACAAGTAGGTTTTCAGATTTGACTTAAAAATATCCGCTGAACATGCTTTCGTAACATAAAGGGGAAGGTTATTCCATAAATAGGCAGCGGGGTAAGTAAGCTGATTTTTTTGAAACAAAGGGTTCGCCAGGGGTCCAGCGTTGAGAGGGCGGAGAGGCCGTGCCAGTGTATATATGGTGTAATTAGCTCAGTTAGGTAGTATGTCCATGCAAGGCCTTATATGCTAAAAGGAGGGCCGTAAAGTCAGCTCTAGCTTGCACTGGTAACTAGTGAAGAGAGGCGAGGATGGGTGTTATTTTCTAGTTTTTGTCAGGATTGTGGCTGTTGCATTCTGGACAAGCGGAAGACTTCTGGTATCAGAGCTGGGGAGACCAGAGAGAAGGACATTACAGTAATCAAGTCTGGAGAATACAAATGCATGGAACTTCAGCATCACACGATGATAGCAGTGACCAGATTTTGGCAATGTTATGTAGATGAAAGAATGCTATCTTGGTAGTAGCCTTTATGTGCTTCTGGAATGTCAGGCGAGTCAAAAATCACTCCAAGGTTCTTGATGGTAGAGCTTTTGGAAATGATAGTTAGTCGATGTTGACTATCAGGTTCTCATATAGATGCTCATGTTTGGCTGAACCAACTGCAAAAAGTTCATATCCATCCATTCTTTAATGTCTAATAGACATGATTCTAAAATTAGTATTTCAGAGGGGTCATTCAGCGTTACAGGTACATATAACTGTGTGTTGTTGGCGTAGCAATGGAAATTAATGTTACATTTACAGATGATATCTCCGAGGGGAAGCATATAAATACAAAAAAGCATAGGGTCAAGGTTACACCAACCTTTACTACAGAGGAGTCAGAGGTGGTATTATTATAACTTACACATTGGGATCTGTTGGATGAATACGAGTGAAACCATGAACGTACGACCGGCTCCAGAACCCGTGGAAAGTGACTTATTGATAATAATAATAATAATAATTATTAATATAATAAGACAAACATGCCTGACACTTTCACAGTCAGCCCCAGGCCTACATGTTTGCAACTATTAATGATTCAGCAGTAAGAATCACAATCTGTCTCTCCCGTCCCGTCTCCCACACAACCCCACCCATACCGGGGAAAACAACCACCAAAAGCTATGGTATAGGTCGCACACTGAGGATGTAGGTTTGGAGCCGTTAACCAAGCTAGTCTGAACCTCAGAGGAAATGGTATCAAACTGAGTGAGGGTGAAATTGAAAGTCACACTGACAGCATCAGTAAGAGTATTGGAGAGATGTGTGGACCAGCGACTATTTCATTAATCGAGTCTATCTTATTCCTGAAAAACTTCAGGAAGTTATCAGCTGTGAAAGGAGAGTTACTGACAGAAGTGTTTCCTGTAAGTTTAGCGACGGTGTCAAAAAGAAAATGAGAATTCTTTTTTTAATGTTAATGAGTAGGGTGAAATATACGGACCTAGCAGCAGATAGTGTTCGTTGATATCTACTAAATCTCTGGTTCCAGGCAACCTCTTGTTTTGACTTATGCCACCTTCGTTCTAGCTTTCTGCAACTCCGTTTGAGTGCATGTGTGTCATCTGAGAACCATGGCACTGACTGCATCAGAGTGTGTTTTCTGGTAGTGAGAGGTGAGACAGGGTTGAGAATGTATAGCAGGGCTTTCCAATTACAAATTCAATTGGGCCAGATTTTTAAACCAGGACACGGAGATGGGCCGGACATTTTCTCACGAGTTGGGATGGGTATTATTAGGATTTTATTGACACACTCGTATTGAGACTCCTTATTTACTCGGTTCTTTATCAATACTATTATCAGTTCTTTTTCCTTACTAAATTATTGCCTTTAAAAAAAAAATTTTATATTTTCTGTTAACTTAAATGTTGTTTCTAGAGCAGCAACAGGATTTACAACAGCAAAGGCACTAATATCTCACTGGAAACAAATCTAAAATGTCAGTAAAATAACTCATATTCATGACATCAAAATACTGATACTGTTACGTTTAGAAAGATGATGAACTCAGACATCAGTCCCTATCAGTCCTTACTCCAGTCCTCCCTCAGCTGCTGGTTTGTCTCAGCTACCAGCTGAGTGCCATATTTTAATGTACGGGGCAAACTAAGATAAACACTTTAGAGAGTCACTTTAGCTAACGTTATTAGGTGACTCAGTGGACTTTTGGAGTGAGTCTGGGGTGATATAAACTTGGTTTAAATGACTTTGTAGCAGGTGGGCCCCATGATGAAGTTCTGCCCTCACTGTGCTTAGAGTCTAGCTCCCCCCCTGCTGACAGTCCACTGATCAGAAGCTGCTCGCTGTGTGTGTGTTTGTGTGGAGTGGAGGCACTCTGCAGAGACACAGAGGAGGGGAGAGGCTGTAGGTCGGGCAATCCTTACTGTTGAGCCCTGGATTTGTGGTGATTGGTACAGTGCATGTGAGATGAGAAGGAAACAATGTATCTGTGGGGGGATGATAGCACACCGTTTTGCAAATTAGGCGCCAGCATGTGACTACCAAACCTGCTTGGATGGAGAAAAAAGAGGGACGGTCCCAGAACAAGTTGATATTGACATGATTGCTCCAGATTTGTCGGCTTAACATCCATTATGCAAATCTCCTGTTACACCACATCCCAGAGGTGCTCTATTGGATTGACATCTGGTGACTGTGGAGGCCTTTGGAGTTCAGTGAACTCATTATCATGTTTACAAAACCAGTTTGAGATGATCTGAGCTTTGTGACATGGTGCATTATCTTGCTGGAAGTAGCCATCAGAAGATTGTACACTGTGGTGAGAAAGGGACGGACATGATCAGCAACAAGACTCAGGTAGTCTGTCACGTTTAAACAATGCTAAATTGGTACTAAGGGGCCCAAAGTTTGCCAAGAAAATATCCCCCACACCATTACACCACCAGCACCAGTCTGAACCGTTGATACAAGGCAGGATGGATCCCTGCTTTCATCTGGAACCAGTCTGCCCATTCTCCTCTGACCTCTGACATCAACAAGGCATTTTCGTCCACACAACTGCTGCTCACTGGATATTTTCTCTTTTTCGGACCATTCTCTGTAAACCCTAGAGATGGTTGTGCGTGAAAATCCCAGTAGATCAGCAGTTTCTGAAATACTCAGACCAGCCCGTCTGGCACCAATAAACATCCTACGTTCAAAGTCACTTAAATATCCTTTCTTTCCCATTCTGATGCTCAATGTGAACTTCAGTAAGTTGTCTTGACCACGTCTACATGCCTAAATATACTGAGTTGCTGCCATGTGATTGGCTGATTAGCGATTATTATTATTATTATTATAGCGGCTATTTAAAAACAATAAAATATTCTTTGTGTGGTTCAACAGTGATTAATTATCTGAAAGTCCCGCAAGGTGTGGACAACTTGGCACAACACCAGTGAAGCTCAGTCTCTTCAGCAAGTGTTCCTCTTCTGCCACTACACACATCCACACTACGCCTACACATGCGCACTGACGACCCAGGGTTAGGGTTACAATTTAGGATTTATTCACGCACTTTCAAAACATTTATTGAAAGCTTTTTTCTTTTCTCATTTTGTTATTTACAGCATTAAACATTGAAATGTATATTGTAATAGGCTGTATATAAACTTATTGGGAGAAAACTGGTAGTTCTATGTAAAATCAGATGTTGATCACCCCCATATCACCAAAATGGCATGATCCTTGTTTCGCTGCCAAGCTTTGAGTGTGAGATTGACAGTCGAATCAGGCTCCGCCCATCAAAGCATCGAATCTTTGACTATTTGGGGTCAGCCCTAGTAGGAATATGAAGTTTTATTCCAACATGCTGATTTTGATGCAGGGACTGAACTAACCAGATGTAGTTACACATATCCACTAATACAAGTACATTTATGTGATGTGAGTCTTGTCTGGACTGCTTCTACACCCCTCCTTTTAGCACTGTTCTCTGGAGAGGAGACATTTCTGTGATCTCAAGAATGTATGTATTAAAATGTATTAATACTGACATGTATTGATTTTATTTGACTAATTTTCTGTTATAAGCAGGGCTTGACATTAGCACCAGCCAAGCCGCCAAATGCAGGTGGATTTCAGCTGTGGCAGGTAACACATTCACTCCCAATAGTCACTTTGTCTAGTGAGCAAAAACGTTAATGTCAAGCCCTGGTTATAAGTATAACAGGTGTTCCATGGTGGCAGCAAACTTTGAGTTTACCAAACTCAAAATTAATGCTTCTCCAGCACACCCAGCCTAGTGGGTGTGCGAGATATGATCCCCCTTCTGAGAGAGAAAGACAACAGAAAGTGGGAACAACCATTGTCGGAGAAGCCAGAGCTTTTGGGAGCTCAACAGGAGGAACCAGCTGGCCAAACTGCACGTGGGACCAAACCAGGGGCCATGGGTAGTTAGGGAAGATTCCCTAATGGCCGGTCCATTTCAGGCCGAACCTGCTGGTGCTCAAGAGTTTTTATTTTCAGTTTCTAATGTTTTAACTTTATGATTTGCCAACCGGCAGGTAAGCTGCAGCGGAGCGCTATCTGTGTGTCTATCAAACTGGGCCAAACTAATACTTTCAATAATGAAGGGAGATACGATCAGCCCCTCCCAACTTGGACTGATCATCATTTTTGCTCAGTGGTGCTGATCAAAGATTTACTTTCCATCCGAGAGGAGTTCAATCTCAAAATGTTTTGATGGGGCTGAACTCAGCCCTATGTGACAATCGCAAATATGGCGAAAAGAGAGAGATGACAAAGAAATGTGTGGTGCCCGAAAAATAAGAATTAAGAAGAAAAAAATGTTTGCACATGAGGCAGCTAAACGGTTTATTTTGTCACAATATAACAGGTTGTAGAGTGAAATTGAGTTTGTAACTCCCTTCTGCTACGTAGCAGACAATATACAGTAATATAAAAGAAATTATAAAAAGGTTAAACAAATAAATTATATTCAGAGGAGCAGTGCTGAGGATGAATTAGAGTTTAAGAGTCTGATAGCTTGGGGGAAAAAGCTGTTCTGCATTCTGGTGGTGTGGCAGCAGAAACTTCTGCAGGGTGAACAGGCTGTGGCTGGGTGGGTACTGTCCTTTAATATCCTTTGGGCTCCGCGTAGGCACCTCACCTCACCGATATCACTGATGCTCGGGAGATGGGTACCAATGATCTTCTGAGCAGTTTTAATCACCCGCTGCAGAGGAGGAGATGGTCAATGGAACCAGACAAAACAGTGACAGGTACAGGGGCAGTGTGGGCAATCATATTATTCATTGATAAAATTAGAAAACTGGTTATGTTAGTCATATTTGTTACTGATGCTCTTCTCGTACATATGTAGCTGGACAATCAGTACAAGCAGAGGGTCCAGCATAGAAACAGGCCTACTCAGAGCTGAAGATGAGGGATTTGATTTTTATGCCCACACATAGACACACTGCTCTATGTTTTGGTAATGCATTATAGTCATTGATTATATTTAAGTATTTTAGCACTTAGACTGACTCAGCTTGTCTGACTTGGTCTTGTTCAGTTCGGCGCTGCCTTGCTTATTCAAACTGAGGAGGCAGGTGTCATCCTAAAGTTTCTTGAAGGTCTTCAGCTCAATCTGATTCACTGTATACAACAAAAACACTGTATGTATTAAAATAAGTGAATTTCAGTCGCAGTACACCCCTGGACCTAACACATTCAAACATGCTGTAATGGCCCACACAGGAAAATCAAGCAGCCTCTCTCTCCTGTCTTCCAGCTCAACTTCACTGGTGATCTGAACCAACATATATGCAGTCTTGTGCTTAGCTGTGTACACTTTTGTGCCATGCTAGGCCCAGTTAAGTTACGTTACCAGTCGATTTAGGAAGAAGGACTTCTATCCCCAGGTCTGAGAGCAGAGTAGGAAGACAGAGAACAAAAGGTAAGGTCTGGAATATTCCAAGAGAATCCGTGTATGGTTCGTTCTTTTATTATTTCCTTTGAAAACCAAATCGGAAAAAGTCGTTTTTGTTTTTTTCTGATTTAAAACCAAATAAAAATAAAGCAGCTGCGTTTTGTTCTATCTATGACCGGTGTTGTAATCCTACTGGTTTTCAAACTAACTGGCTGCTGTACACTTGCACCTGTTCTTTGCAACAGCTGTGGTCTGTGTCAGGCTTCATCCAACCAGAGGGAATGATCACCGACCCTCCGCTGTGCACACTCTCTGGTAGACCTACTATGGGTTGTGCTTCTAGTGGAGCGCACTGGACGGTCAGTGGTCGTTCCGTCTGGCTGGCTGAAGTCTGACGCTCCTGATTTTATGCATAATCCATGTGTTACTGCAGCTGGAGGCTCTTTTTAAATTCGGCCATCTAAGGAAGAAAATAAAGGTCAGGTTTAAACAGTGTAGAGGCTGAATGAAAATTAACAGAACCTTTTAATCCGTGTATCTCCCGACCACTGAAGGTCCAGTGCGCTGGTTCCACTTGAAATAGTTCATGTTTGCTGTGTACCATTGGATGTACTGACAACTATCACTGAATTCATTTGATACTGAAGAAATCTTAAAAACTGGAGGATTCTTAGGCAACTTCTGAGGCGTTCCTGTTCCTGTCCCAGTTGCAGTTACAAACTGAACGGTGAGCCTCCTGTTTTTCTAATTAAAAACCCACCTATGTTGATGTTCAAGCTCAGTGTATGTGCTGCAGGTTTATCAAGTGTAAAAGACAAAGCTACACTAATTGGACACATTAAATATCAAAGTCAATATTTTTCAGGCACTTCCATCACCCAAGTGTATCTGCTGCAGGTTTATCAAAAGATATCAAAATCAATATTTTTCTGTTTTGGTTTTAAAACAGAAAATCGATGTCTGTTTTTTTTTTGTTGTCCGTTTATCTGTTTTTCCATTTTGGTTTTAAAACGGAAAAAAACAACTTTTTTTTTTTTTTTTTTGATTTGGTTTTGAAACTAAATGTGGCCAGGCCAGGAATGATGAGGCCAAACACAATAAATTTTATGGGTTTTTATTCCCAGACTGGACTCAAATGAGAACAGCATTAATCATGTAAAGTCAAGGATTAAAGTAGTTGGTGGTTATACAAAACACAGGAATTACTTTCTTACTGGTCCTTTGCTTATTGCATCTGATCTCAACTATGTGATTTAACTGTACACTATAGTACCCCTTAACCATACCACAATATGTAAACAGCTGCCATAAATTAGTTTACACTCACTTACTGCTAACAGGAACTGTAGACCTAAATTCTCAACAACAAAACTATGAAACTATAAAACTACTATAGGCCTAGACTGCTTTGACCATAAAACAATCAAAATCTAGACTAGATAACACCACTCTAGACTAGACAACAGTAGTGGCCTTTTCTAAATAGAGAAAATAAAAAACAAATATAAATAAATACATTCATTCAGCATTTAGGCACACAATGCACTGAGTTCATAAACTCAAGTTGAAATATTTGGATTTACCAGAAAACACAGAATACAATTTGCCCAACACTTCATACAGAAACTCAGAATTAACATTTTCTGAATGAAATCAGTAACTCACTGTTCTAATGTGCAGTGTGCGCCCTCAGGACACGCCCACACACACACACACCAGGAACTCGCCTCTAAGTAAATGGAAAGGCCAGAAATAAACATTGTTTATTTACTAATATAAAGTGATTTTGTTTGTTAATACACTTTATTGTCACTCAGAGTCTAGAAGATACACACGCACACACACTCTCACTCTGCTATCAATCGTCAGGAATCAGCTGGGACACCCAGGTCTTCATGCATCTACCTTGGTCTGCTAGCTAGTTCACTCTTCCGAGATATTCTCCGTATCAATAACCCAAAAGTATATCCCGTCCCTTCTACACCGTGGGGCCCGACACTGCCGGTTTTCCCCGTGTCCCATTGGAAACTCTCTCGCGCAATCCGTCCCATGTAGTACTCTTAAAGTGACAGTGCCATTAAATGGAGAGGAACGTTATCACTGCAGTAATCCCACCAGCAATTACATTACATTATAACCCACATAACACTATTGAACTCTGTTCCCTGGTTCACCTGGCTACATAAATAATCAAAGAACGAACCATACATGGATTCAAAAGATATCCTGTAAGGAAGAATGGCTCGTTTCAAAATAAAACTTAATCTATGCATTCCAGTGGTCCTTGCAATGCGTACAATTTCACGACAGTGAAAATAGCAATCTTTAGAATCACGTGTTATATTATTGTCAAACAGCAACTTCTCATCACACTCCCTTTGTTGAGTGTCAAGTTCATCGTTATATGTTGTTGAGTTAATCTGCTGTGTTTGGATGTATGTTTGGATTTCTATAACCTTGGATTTTTGCCTGTACCTGTGATTGGATTTGCTTGTTTGTTGGACTACCTGCTTCACCTGTGATGTTACCAACACTTTGCTTAACACTGAGAACCGATCCTGTTCTCTCTGGGGTCCTGTGGTTTGGGTCCAATCCCTTTATTTTTGTGTCTACACTTGGCAAAATGTGACAGTATGAAGAAAGTAAAATTCCATGTGACAGGAGGCAGCTGTGCAGGAATGCTGCTGTCCATTTGAGCTTTGCCCTCTGTGAATATGACAAGCAGGCTGCGTGAGTTAGGCATCTGTTGAGATATTTTACCCTTGGTTGAATTCCAAAAACAGTCCAGCACATGCCTGGTGCAGAAACAGAGACATTGTGTTTGTTTTTCTCTCCATCCCTCCCTCCCTGTCAGTGGTATAAATTAAAACAATTCCCTTTGACGTCTCCCCAGCCATTTGGGGTATATCGCACAGTTTCACCTCTGGAGTTGTGAAAGACACAGTTGCAGCTTGTGAAGACTCATTAGGATTCAGACAGATGGAATTGTACTTCTCTCCCTTGTGTTTTTTCTCCTCACTTTGTCATTTATTCATTTTCTTGAGTGTGCAGGGCACAGGGTGGTGGCTTGAGAACACAGGACAAAGAGGAGACCATATGCTTTTAGAAGAAACACTTTTATGCCATTTCCATATTTGTAAAGGTTATTTAAAAGGAACTACACAACTTATAGAGTGTCTTTTCAGGATGTATTTTACAGTTGAGGGATACAGAGAGAGAGAAAGTCAACCATCCATTATTTTTAACTGTGGAACTAAATGCTAATCCTCATTTGCAACAGTTATTTAAAAGTTTAACAGCAACAGTAACACCAAACAGTAGGGTGACTTTCTACACAGTAGTAGTTTATTTGAAGATTTGAGTACATATGAAGAGATGAAGAGTACATCATAGCACACAGACAGAACTGGTGAAAATGACTAATGAACTATCTGCATCAACAAATGGCGTATATCTGCAGTTCTCTTGTTAGATACAGATAATATGTAAAAAAAAAAAAAAAAAAAACTCCCTGAACAAAACAACAGATTCAGATTCAGGAAAAGTCTCAAACACAGTGTCAATCACTGCTCGAGCATAGGCTGTGCAGTCCCCCTCCTCGTGCATGCGCTCACTCAGTCAAGTTCAAGATCTTCAGCTGGCTTCAGAAGATTTGTAAACACAATGTCTGAGAAACAACCAGCAGCAGTGAAAGTAAATCCAAATGCTCTGTATTTGTATAGCGCCTTTCTTTTCGACCACTCAAAGCGCTTTTACACTACATCTGCATTCACCATTCACACACTGAGCCTAAGTGCTCAAACAAAAACTAACATTCACACACATTCATACACTGGCGGAACAGCCGCCAGGGGCAATTCGGGGTTCAGTATCTTGCCCAAGGACACTTTGACATCCAGCCTGAAGGAGCCAGGGAAAACACTGCATGAAAATGTCCCAGCTCCACACAGAGCTTTGGACAGTATGTTCCACACTGGGGAATAATGTTTGAGGGGGGCAGTGGTATACTAGTCTCTCATCCCACTGTTGCAGCTGCAGGTGACTCACAACCAAAGATCCAGACTCCACAGCTCCAGAGCCAGAAACACCTGCAGGAAGTGATAGGAGGAGAGAGGAGAGGGACGAGAAAGCACAAGACTATGCAATATTAAGTAGGTGAAAAAAGGCGGTCCTTGAAATTTGCTTAATGTGAGAATTAAACAACATGTCCTGATCAAAGATAACTCCAAGATTCCTCATAGTGGTGCTGGAGGCCAGGGCGATGCCATCAAGGGAGACTATATCTTCTTTAGATAATGCATCACGGAGCTTGCTTGGGCCCTAGAACAATAACTTCAGTTTTATCTGAGTTTAACATTAGAAAATTACAGGTCATCCAGGTTTTAACATCCTGAAGGCACATTTGAAGTTTAGTTAACTGATGAGTTTCATCTGGCTTGATCGATAGATATAACTGAGTATCATCTGCATAACAATGAATGTTTATGTAGTGTTTCCTGATAATATTGACTAAAGGAAGCATTTATAAAGTGAAGAGGATTGGTCCGAGGACAGATCCTTGAGGAACTCCATGACTAACTTTGGCATGCATGAAGGATTCAACGTTAACATGTACAAACTGAGATCGATCTGATAAATAGGACTTAAACCAGCTTAGAGCAGTTCCTTTAATGCCAATGAAATGTTCCAGTCTCTGTAATAGGATCTGATGGTCAATGGTATCAAATGCAGCACTAAGATCTAATAAAACCAGTACAGAGACAAGTCCTTTGTCTGATGCAATTAGGAGGTCATTAGTAATTTTCACCAGTGCTGTCTCTGTGCTATGATGAACTCTAAATCCTGACTGAAAATCCTCAAATAAACTATTGCTATGTAGAAAGTCACACAGCTGTTTAGCAACTGCTTTCTCCAGAACCTTAGAGAGAAATGGAAGGTTAGATATAGGTCTATAGTTGGCTAAAACATCTGAATCAAGTTTGGGCTTTTTCAGAAGAGGTTTAATTACAGCTACTTTAAAGTACTGTGGTACATAGCCTGTTGATAAAGATAGATTGATCATATCTAGTATAGAGGTGCTGACTAAGGGTAAAACATCTTTAAGCAACC
>NC_060168.1:4764985-4765517 GCF_021292245.1 Micropterus dolomieu | reverse complement strand
GATGCCGTCTCTCCGGTTCAGACCAGGTCTTCCCCAGAAAGTCTGCCAATGATCTACAAAGCCCACATCGTTTGCTGGACACCACCTCGACAACCAGCGGCGGAATGATGACATGCGGCTATACATGTCATCACTGGTCAGATTTGGCAGGGGTCCAGAGAAAACTACGGTGTCCGACATTGTTTTTGCATATGTACACACCGACTCAACATTAATCTTAGTGATCTCCAATTGGCGTAACCGGGAGTCATTACCGCCGACGTGAATAACAATCTTACTGTATTTACGTTTATCCTTAGCCAGCAGTTTCAAATAAGACTCAATGTCGCCCGCTCTGGCCCCAGGGATGCACTAAACTATGGCCGCTGGCTTCGCTAACTTCAAGTTTCTCAAAATGGAGCTGCCAATGATCAGAGTTGGTTTCTCAGCGGGTGTGTCGCTGAGTGGGGAAAATCTGTTAGAAACGTGAACAGGTTGATGATGCCCCGTGGACTTTGAATGCTTACGACTATTCCTCCTTCGGACAGTCACC
>NC_060168.1:4749975-4764965 GCF_021292245.1 Micropterus dolomieu | reverse complement strand
CCCCCCCCCCCCCCCCCCCCCCCCTTTCCTGGCTGCTCAGGAAATCCCGGGGGACGGCTACCACAGGCTAACCCAGGCCGTTCCGCACCGACTACCAGGGACTGGCTAGCTACAGTAGCTACAGACTGATCTACCAAGGTGCGGAGCCGGACTTCTAAATCACTGAGCGTCGCCTCCATGTCTATAAATAAACTACACTTATTACATGTACCATTACCGCTAAAGGAGGCAGAGGAGTAACTGAACATCTGACACACCGAGCAGGAGAAAGTAGGAGAGAGAGAGGGAGAAGGAGAAGCCATCACTAGCTACTAAGCTGAAGTCGCTAACGGCTAAGCTAAAGTACTTTAGCGTCAGCTACCAAAACCTTAGAACAACTATGAGATTGAACAGCAGTCACTAAAAGATGGAAAGAACTGTGAGTGCTTAGGCAAAATTACTGTAAAGAATAAGTGTTTAGCGGACAGTTGGCTGCTGTAATATAACAAATTGTTATTTACTGTTATTTAGCGAGAGCAGCAAAACACGCTACCAACACACAAGCACCGGAAACGGAAATGAGTCAACACGCTTACCGCAGTACGTCAGCACCAGCAATGTTGGCAGGGTGATGTATCTGGCAATTTATCTAGTGCCAATTCATAACAGAAGTTATCTAATTTCACTTTTCATACAGAGCAGGTCTAGACCATGTTCTTTGTAATACGTACCGAGACCCAACATTTCCCACCATGAGCAAGTTGTTATTGTAATCAATATGATATCAATAATGATAACATGATAATACATGATCACAAAAAGAAGAATTTGCCAAAAACGTACTGTGAAGACTGATGTCCATCATCACAGTCACCTAGAGCAGAACATCAGGATTTGGAATGAGTACATTTAAAAGAAGATCAGATAGTGCTGATGGGGAGCTAAGTGATCAATCTGACCCGGAAAGAAATTCCAACAACAGATCACAGCACATGTAAATAGGCTGAGCTGCTGAGAGCTGCTGAAGTGAGGGTTAAGAGAAGGTAACTTTACAACTCCAATGTTAAATCAACATTCAATTTTCGATTTTCAATTTTATTTTATACATAAGCTAATATTCCTGTATTATTGGAAAATAAGTATTTCAGTGTCTAAGTTGAACTTTTAAGAATTCAGTAAGGGAAGCAATGCAACATTTTTCTTTCCCAGGATAAAAAACTCATTTTAAGCATTGGATTTTCATGATTTTAAACCAATTATATAACTTTACATTCTCTGAACTTTGTGTATACATGAAAACTATGTACAATATGTTTTTAACCACAATTCTACACGGTCATACTGAGCCATTATTCAGTATTATCTATTATTGACTTTCACTGAAATTGTATATTTTATTATGTGATTTATATTGAAATTTAATTAACATTCTCCACCATTAACATGTAGTTAAAATATAGCTCCGTTTTACACTAGGCCGCGTCTCTTGATTTGTCAAGACATAATGCACAAATTAGTTTGTAAGGGAATTAACCTTACATCAAATAGCAAGAGGTAAAAAGGAGCAGATACGTAAAGTGACTGAAAGTAAGTTACAGAAAACAAAGTGCAATGACTTTATATGTGAAACATTTATTACACGCACAAATAATACCTATTAGACACACAAATGAATAGAAAAATACAACCATGTATCTTATGAGTACAGAAATGAATAATTGATAAGTCTTTGAGGACCAGTGTAATTAGATCAGTGGATAACTTTGTCATTGATCATTAAATTCCCCTTATGCACCGTTCAGCAAATGAGAGTTTGTTTCAGAAGCATGTTTGAAATAGTTACCATTTCATATCACGAGAATTGAGGGGCAATTCCTTCCTGGTCGAATGCTAAATTATCTTTAATAATAGCATCTAGCATCAACCCCGATATCAAAGGAAAAGTATTTTGTTTCTCCTGTTGGTCCACTCTGTCTGTGGGGCACTCTGAGGCATTCTCAGATGTGTTTGGTGACTGACTGATTCATCTTGTGGAGCTCCCAAGAGGGTGGCGACCCGGCTTGAGTCGGTTGTCTCTCTCAGAAGGCGGATCACATCTCTTGCACCTTATTGGCTGGTTGTGCTGGATCAGAATTGGCTTTCAGAGTTTGGTAAACTCGAAGTTTGTTCCAGTTCTAAAGAGCAGATTTTTTGCAGAAAGGTTCCTTTGTTCAGAGTCGGGTTGGGCTTCAGACTGAGGGCCCTGTAGTGGGACAACGGTGTGGATTTGTGCATTTTATATTAAATAAATTTGGAGCTACTCCAAATCCCTCTTTTCCTCTCCCAGAGAGGAGCAGGGGGGTTAAAGATCAACTTCAACAGACTGCTGAAGAGACCCCAACGGAAGGGGGGTGGAAAAGTTGCTTTCTCTAAGTGCTATCCCTGACCATAAAACTGGCACCTTTTTGATCGATGCACGATGTGCCTGACTGTTAAACTGACAAAAGGGACACAAACCAGCGATTAGCATTTCCCTGAACAGCCTATATTAACTGCCCCCCCACACATGTAATCGTGGCAACTGACCTTGCTCTGTGTTCCATTACCCCATCAAAGGGATAGTATTTGTCTCACCTAAGTGTGACATAACCCAGGAAGCCAAACTTTAAATAACCAAAGACTGCAGTCTCCAAAGACTCAAAGCATTTAATTAAGTTTAATTAAATCTTTAGTTACTTGATTACGTTTGCCTCTATTTGAGTAGTTATGTAACCATGTTGTTGCTATCTGTTGTTGATATTAGTGCTGAAAAGAATCTAAATAAGTTACTTTTGCAGTGTTGTTATTTTCAGCAAGGTTAAAGACACTCCGTCATCTAATGTGTAACCAATACTTGTTCACAATACTTTCTTACAAAATTCCTTTAGAAATGATGATAAAGAAATGTACATACTATACTCTAGTAATTATCCAGCTTGAATTTAAGGTTGAATTCCCCATTTCCTAAGGAAAGATTGTTTTGGGTTAATCTAAGCTTTCCTCATGTAACCTGAGCTCCCCTAAGTGGATGAAATAAGTATTACACACCATCATCGGAAATGCCGTTAATGTATAAATGTCACCCACTTATCCTGACCAATAATGTGACAATTGTTTCCTGTTACCAAATGCTTAACTTAGAACGGTACAACTGTTTGACCATTGAGGTTTGATTGTGGAAAATATTTGATTATAATACGCGCAAATAGATTTCTTGTCTTTTAGACATTAAGTTTAGAAAGGCAGTCCCTGTGGAAACCTGAAACGCCCTCTGGGGAACCACGCCCCAGACAACAAAAGGTCGCTCCCGCTCTCTGCTCTGCTCTTCCCCTCGTGCCCTGGTCTTCCGCTCTGCTCTCTGGGCGCTTCGGCACGCGTCCGGCGTGCCTTTCCAGGCAACGCCTAAGAGGTCGGCCAGCGCAACAGGCCTTTGTTCGCTTGAAGCTACACACGCAAAGTGCCGTGACATCGCTCTGCCCCTCAGTTTGTTTTATTTTCTTTCTTTCTTTTGTTTTGTTAAAGTTATCAGTCCGTTAAGTTACACTGGACTAATTCAGGAACGACCAAGTTCCATTTTAAGCTTGTTCGTCGAGCCAACTTCACCGAGGTCAGACCAAGCCACGTGGTCTCACCAGCGGCAACGAAGGAAACCTGAAAACAGCTGAAATGCCAGACGGAGGACGACATTTTCTTCAGACACGGAGAACCCCGGAGAATCCCTAGTAAAAAGCCAGGATCAGGCAGCTAGCGTGGGACCCGTGCAACAGGCCAAAGCAGGCTGTCGACAAGCCGTAAGACCTAACAAACATTCTGTAGTCAGAGATGTCCCGTAATGTTAATATTTCCTTTTAACTCCTAAACTCATAGCTTACTTTCATTAGTTCTCTGCCGTATGAGTCAAATGCTTCCCACAATCGAACCTCCATTTCTCATTGTTCAGCCATTGTTGATTTTCCCTGTATTTAACTGCCCCTTTATATCGCATTAGTTAGAGAATAAATTCACTGTAATATAATCAAGAACTGTGTGTGTTGCCTATTTCCACGTCCCTGCCAAGAGAATTGACCCTTTAGATATGAGACTGACTGATTGATTTAAGATAATTATTAGCGATTATTAACTAACTGATCACTAGTAATAATTGTATAATTATTAAAAGCTACCTAGAGGTCCGGAGACTCTAGGATCATAACAACCTCGGTGGTGCCCTGAAACGAGGAATATTTTTTTGATTTTATGAATATTAAAATTCATAATTGGGTATTAATTCTCATAAATGTATTAAAATTCATAACTAATTTAGCCATGCTACAGCCCCCAGGCAGTTGGCGGTTGATAAGATTTACATTATTTTATATACATTTGCCATATCATATTTGTTATTAAAACTAAAAAATCCTTATATCAGTGTCATATTGCGACGAAAACAAGCTGTAAACACAACATGCTATCACCGTCACCCTCGTTACATTGACAATGTTAGCAAACAGTTGCTTAATAAGCCAAAAAGAATGTGATGGACATATTTCACTGTTACAAGTGGCCACGCGATCAATTGTTCATATAATATATTGATTACAATAGCTTTAGTGTCTTCTATGATGTCATACAGCATATTGTCTATGTGTCTCAGACGTAGAATATATGTAATTTAAAACAATGTACAACTATACCTGTGATCATACCTGAGTGATTAAAGTTATATATATTTTACAGGGCTAGGAAGATTCGGAATTGTCAAATTCCGGATATTTCATGTCACAAACCCTGGTTTTCCTTTCTCTCCAACTGATTCCATGTGGATTTTGTTTTTTGCTGCCCCTGCTTTCTTGAATCGCGCCTCATTCTCTTGCATCAAAACTGCTATTGTAAAGAGCATGTTGGAGCCTTTATGTCCTGGTGGGCTCATTCGCTCGTTTTCCCCACAGCTCAAAGGATAACTCAAACAACAAGTGCAGACTCCCACAGAGTCAAATATAAGACAATACTTTTATTTTTGCTTTTCACTTCTCTCGCGATCTACAGTCTGTTTGGATTATCTGTGTGTGTTCTGTACTGCAGGAGACATGAGTGGAGATGCCTGACATGTCAAGAAAGGTTTCTGAGATGTGAGGTGGAAAACAAGAAACTGAGAGAAAGAGACAAAATGAGATGAGGAGAAGTGAGGATCATAGTAAGAGGAAAGGACTGAGGGAAGAAAGGAAAGCAGACGGTGTGGTGTAGTGATAGAACAGGGAGAGCAGGATGTGGATGTTGATGTCCAGATGGCTGCAGAGACACTCAGCATATGTCTCACGCCAACTGGCCAATGTCTGCATCTGCCAGGCCCGGCCGAGGCTGGACGTGATGCTGGCAGGGTCAGTGGTGGCTCATAGGTCTGGACATGGCTGATCATGTCCGCTGATTATCAGAGGGAGAGGAGGGAGGGAAGGATAACCTGATAGAGAGAGTTACAAGCACAGTCTTGTTGTTTAATACTCCTCTGGATGCAGAATAAAAGGGAAATATGGATGCACTTGATAGAGTGATACGAAACACTATCTGTCAAATCCTTTTTGATTGATGGTGACCTTTGACCTCTATCGAACCCTAACAACATGCCCCCAAGATAAAAAGAGAATATTTGCCAGTCTGAAACATTAAAAAAATAAACATAACCAAAAGAACGATTTGAGGATGATCAGCCAGATGCCTGTGACGAGTTATCAAAACACCCAAGAAATTTGTGCCTGATCCAGATGCCTGCCCCTGACACACTTCAGGAGGAATGTGTTTGAGAAGCGGGCAGTGTCTGGGTGTATGCGTTCAATTATAATGCAAATGAAATTTGTATTTACCAGTTGGAAACAGGGGAAACTTTTAGACCCCTCAATGCAAAAGCAATGATCACATCAACAGACTGGGCTCAGCTAAGTCTGATGGATTTAAACAACCTCAAAGCAATGGTGTCCAAAGGAAAGGAATCTGCAACAAACAGATGAAATCAACCATACAGGTCAAAAAGGAAAAGGACGTGCTCATCCCGAATTTTTTTTTATCCTTCAGATGGTTTCACTATTCAAGATAGACATCCACATCCAGCCAATGAGAACAGGCAGCTGGCAGAGCAGGCAGCTACTTTTTCACTGCAAAACACTTTTTATTCACCTGCAGCTCTCTCTGTAGCTCAGACAATCCCTGCTACCCGCTTGTGCTAATCCATTCTTTCACCCAGATTCATTGTCTTTATCAGTGCTTGAAGTGGGCTGGTACACACCAGTACGCGGTACTGGCACATCAACATTTCAGTCTTTGGCGTACCTGGACTTTTTCTTGTGTACTAGCACTTCTCACAAGCTGCTGGTACTCTTCTCTGCCCTCTCCATATCCAGTTCTCTAGGAACTAAGTGATACTTGTTCTTGCCTGCCTGCTAATCTCTGTCGGTGGAGAAAGAGGAGAGAAAAACCCGGGTGCCTAACATGCAGCCATGTGCAGAAAGTAGCTCGTCAATGTCACTTTTCGGGAACTGACCAATCACACCCTGGATGGAGCGGGACATTAAAAAAAAGTTGACAGCCATACAGGTTATTTACACTGGGGATGCTGGAGACATGTCAGAATCAGAATGTTCCCATCACTTTTTTAAAGGATTTGTTAAAAAATTTTCTGAAAAACAGCTTGCAATAAGAAATGTTGAATAACAGATAAAAAGCTGCTGATTACTGCATTATATACCATTATATTTTTATATTTTGAATTGTCACCTGCCACCTTAATTTTGTTTCCGTTCATATACATAGACATTTACATACAAGACATTTCCACCATAAATTGGTTACCTCTCTGGTGTCTCCAGAATGCAGTAATGTAAGAGTTTATTGCTTAAAATCTTCGGAGGGAATCCCCCAGTCATATATTTCACCATCAAATATTTCTTCAAAATAATGTTAAAATATTATCTCGTCTTGTTCTCGTGACCCAAGTGTATCATCACACCCCTAATCTGAGCCCTTATGTCCCCACCTCTTTCCAGTTCAAAGTGACATCCTTGTTGACAGTAATCAGCAAATGTTTTAATTGTTGAACTTGTTATTCTGCATGAATGGTTATGATTATGACAAGTTAGCAATTATCATTTACAAATCAGAGACTGACCTCCATGTAATGAAACGGCTGTTTTGTTGAACTGGAATTAATATTGTAGCCTAAGTGTTAAGCTATATTAGTAGTCTATACTATTTTGTGAAATTATAATGAAAAAACCTTATTTATCAAACCTTAACCCTAGGGGTGTAAAATCTGAAAATGGTTGAATTGTTGAAAACTAATAAACTGATAAACTGTTTAAATGTTACAAAATACTCTATCGTGTGACCTGTAAATATATTAATATTATACTAACATTGTAGTTCTCCGTTTTAGATCTTTGTTTTTGCCGTTTTAGTCTGGACGGCAGGTGCAAATGTAGCGAAAGGTCTCTGTTTTAAAACAAAAACCCAGCAGTGTGGATGGGGCCTTAAAGAGGTGTCCGCCAGCAGTCTGTTAGGCACTGTAAAGTTGGCCGGTTCTGATGACACTGGCTGAATGTCGGGTTCCATGGAATTGACAACCGGTTCTGATTGCATTGGCGGAACATCAGCTGTGGGATCCCGAGGCGGAAGCAGAGCGCTTTGCTCCTGAACTGTAGGCGACCATACTGGCTCGAAGTACTGATCCAACCCAATGCTGAAGTTCTCAGTGCTGAAGAAAAGGCATTTAGGAGCCTAAGGCCAGGTCTCACCATTGTATATTTACAAGGTGCGGACGCAGGAGAGGCCCACGCTGTGGGTGTGCGTAGACAACTCTCAGTGCCGCGCAGGCAATAGCCTTAGTGGACTGCGCCTATACTCATAGAATCTGGAGTTACAGTACGTAACTACCATCTTATCACAGATCATGCCATGACTTGTTTGCAAAGTAGACCAGTGAAGTTGCTGCAAACATGTACAGTATTATTTTAAATGACACCTACAATGATAATAAAGCTTATAGTTAGGGCTGGCTCAGGTGAGTCCTGAACCATCCCTTAGTTATGCTGCTATAGGCCTAGACTGCCGGGGGATTTCCCATGATGCACTGAGCTCCTCTCTCCTCCTCTTTCTCTCCCTCTGTATGCAACCTCATCCCATTATTGCATGTTACTAACACAACTTCTCCCCTTTCTGGTAGTCTTGTGCTTTCTCGTCCCTCTCCTCTCTCCTCCTATCACTTCCTGCAGGTTTTCTGGCTCTGGAGCTGTGGAGTCTGGATCTGTGGCTGCGGGTCACCTGCTGCCCCCGTGTTCCTGCTCGACACCCTCTGCTGCAACGACTATTGTTACTAATCCTATTGTTATTATAATCATTAACATTACGATTGTTATCATTAACACTACTATAAATATCTGTACCATTTTTCATTTAGTCTATAGCAACATCACCTTTACTGTCTGTACCTCTGTGTGTATATCGTGTAGGCTGCCTCTCTCTCTCTCTCTCTCTCTCTCTCTCTCTCTCCCTTCACCCCCAACCGGTCGAGGCAGTTGGCCGCCCACCCTGAGCCATGGTTCTGCTCGAGGTTTCTGCCTCTTAAAAGGAAGTTTTTCCTTGCCTCTGTCGCCTAGTGCTTGCTCTTGGTGGGAACTGTTGGGCTTCTGTAAATAGCATCATAGAGTACGGTCTAGACCTGCTCTTTTATGAAAAGCGCTGTGAGATAACTGTTGTTGTGATTTGGCGCTATATAAATAAAATTGAATTGAATTGAATTGAACAATGGTAGCTTCCCGTGCATAAGCGGAGATAGTGTGGGTGTATGGGTGCACCCGCCCCAGGGCCCCAGATGATTGGGGGCCCTGTGCATGGGCCGTACAGTTTAGCTCTGTTGATGTGGAAGCGGACGAACAATAACGCTGCATGTGTGTGCCGGCAAAATTCAGCAGCTCTTATCAAATGAAATAGTCTCTTCACTCGTGGTTTCAATGGTAAACCACCACAAGAATGACAATTACCAACAAAAAACGCTATATTCTAAGGAGACATGTTTTAATAAACATAAATCATAAAGTAACATTTCTATTTCAAACAAATAGCAAATTTATTAGCACATTTTAACGAAACTCCCTTCCCCCTCGTGCATCATGGGGATTCTGAGGGATGGACGTAGGCTGCGCAAGGGTTTATTTAATGCGTCAAAGTCCACTGGAAACCTCTCAGAAGTTTTTCAGCAGCGGAGCGTGCAGCCTGCCCCATGTTAATGACTTGTTTTAAATACGGTGTGTCCTTTAGTGCTTCTACTACATTCTTCAAAACTCTCTGTGAACCGCTTTTGTTCCTCGTCTTTACAGGTGCTTCTAGCAACTACTACAGGGAGCATTTCAGAATAAAAACGTTTTGCCAGCCGGATTTTGCAGACAGGTTTAGATTTTGTTGATTTGGTGATTTGTGCTTGCTTTTTGTGCTTCTACTATGATTAAGTAGGCTACGTAATTAAATGTATTTTTTGTCTGATTTAGCTGAGTTTATTGTTGATAAATGATCGGAAGTCTGTACCAGGTATTTTATTTTGAAAATTGACCGGATTGTGTGCCGTTTCTGTGTCTGACTTCCTGCCCAGTCAAGCTCTGTGCTGCTTGACGCTGGGACACTTCTGGAACGCACTGCAGTGCTTCTGGTGTGAGCAGAAACACTTAGTAGAATGGCTGTGGCAGCAGCGAAGCAGACGGAGTCAGTGGACTTTTGGAGCGAGTCCGGGGTCATGTAAACTTGGTTTAAATGACTTTGTAGCAGGTGGGCCCCGTGATGAAGCTCTGCCCCCACTGTGCTGAGAGTCTAGCTCCCGTTCCCGTTATTAGGTCCAGTGGTGTTCACACCAGAAATGAGTCGCTCTACAGTTCACTTGTCAGTGATCAAGACCACCTCTTTGAGGTGGACCAGAGAGTGGTTGTTTGGTCTGCACTGGCATTCACACTAGCCCAAACGAAGCGCACCAAGGCGGTAAATGCTCCATGGTTCGGCTCATCCATACTAATCAAGGTTGTTGTGAACCCACCCTAAAATTCAGCTACTTACCATAATGACACTATACTATTAATAACTGTGATGAGTCAGGTTCTGTAAGAGCAATTACAAGAATGAGGACCATAATAGAACACACAAGAAGTATTTTCTTAAATTTGCTGACAGGAGACTGTACCGTTGTGTTGAGCCGTGTTGAGATGCTTTCAGGTCTGTGATATCAGGCCTTGGCCTGTCAGCTTTTTCTAGGAATTTTCTGAACAGAAAGCATCTGGAGGGTGACTACTTTTTATCTAGCATTTAGACTAGTTTTATTATATTATGGAGCAGAGCTGCACGATTTGGAGAAAAAGTCATATTGCAATTTGATTATAATGGAACAAATGGTACAATGAGTCTACTTGCTTGATTATCAAGGAAAATGCACAAAATACTGACAACAAACACAAGAAGAAATATATATGTTTTTGCCCTCTGTCCAAAAATAGTGATTTTGCCACATTGTTAACAGCGGAGGAACTAGTATAAATAAGTAGAACAATAAATAAAAAGTATAATGTTCAGTTAATAGTATACTGTAAGTGTTAATATATTAATTATTATATTCATTATAATTTTATATGAGTATACAGCTGTTTCATTTCTGTGGGTTGTTTTTATTCATTAAATCTTTGTACAAGAAAAAGGCTCTATATTGGTCTATAGTTGTCCCGAATCCCAAATCCTGTCCTGTTTGTGTGGAAAATTAGACTAAACACAAATTTTGATTAGTTATTGCCTAATAAAAAAATTTATTGTGAAAACATTTATTTGGTGTTGTCCACAGATGGGCACTGTGTGACTGCAGGGTAGCCTTTTAAATGTAAATCTGTAGGTTACATGAATTATGGCCGTTGTAGTTTTCTTTTTGCCAGTACAGTCTGGTAAATTAGTGTGTCGCGAATGAATAAACTGCAACTTCCTTACCTAGGAAGCTGAATTATATATTTATGGAGGGAAAAATTAAATAATTCATTCATTGCTGACATGGAGCCGGGTGTCCCGGGACGAGGTCAACATCCAGCAAAAAAGCAAAAACGTTACTGCAAGTAAGTAGGAATGGGGAGGGAAATACATGTGGATCACTGCTACCTTACGAGATCCAAGCAAAGCGTTTTGCAAAGTCTGCAGGAAAGATTTTAGCATTTCTCACAGGGGGGGAGGCAGATGTCAAACTGCATGTTATCAGCATGCAACACAATGCCAGCGGTGCAACTGTCCAAAACAACACATTGGTCTCGTCCTTCTTTAAGCCAGAGAATGACTCCACGTATACAGATCGCTTGATTGTGCTATGAAGTTGACACCACAACTGTACTCTGATTCTGTCATAGCTAAACACATCAGTTGTGGTTGCCTGAAAGCAGAGGCGCTCATCACAAGTGTACTGGCACCCTTTGCTTCTGAATATCCAAACCCTTCAGTCAGATGGCACATACTTTTCCATTGCAACTGATGCCTCTAATAAAGGAAATGTAAAAACATTCCCCATCTCTGTAAGATTCTGGACCCCCAAGCAGGGCATCCAAAGCAGAGTCCTACATTTCTTTGAACAGGCAGCCGAGAGTGCAGATGCAGTCACCCTGCTGCAGAAGCTAACAGAACACAAACTAAGCATTCACAATGTCTCGGCCTTCTCGGTTGACAACGCGCCTGTGAATTATGGCAAAAGGCACTCATAGTCCACAATGCAGTAAAACGTGCCAGCTGTACTGGAAATAGATGTGGAGACTGTAGTGACCAAGTCATTCAATCATTTCAGCTGCCCCTGCCAAGAGAGTTGCTTGTAAATGTTTGAATTTGTTGAAATGGAGTACTTTACCTTGTTGCGCCACGTCCCGCCACGTTGGCTGAGTCTACTTCCAGTGATAAACAGACTCGTCAACACCTGGCCAGCTGTGCGGAGCTACTTCTTGTCGCTGGGATGCGAGGAGTTTCCCCGAGTCATCTGGGATGTGCTCGCAAGTGGTGAGCATGGTGAAGAGGGGGAAGAATGCAGCAAGCTCAAGGTCACTCTCTTTTTCTTGCAAAACACTCTGAAGATGTTCTCTGACACTGTGTTGAGTCTGGAGATTGAAAGGCTCACCTCAGTTGAAGTGTATTCGCTGATGAACAGCCTTCGAACCAAACTCCAGCAGTGCAAAACAGATGCTTTCTTCGGGGCAAAAGTTGACCGTGCCTTAACCTCTGTTGCTTTTAATGCAGACAGGCCCCGTAGAGACTTCATACGTTTCTACGATACCGCGGAGCAATACCTTGAGAAGTGGTTCAACTACGACAAATCTGGACATCTGTACAAAGTCCAGTGTTTCAACCTCAAGGAAATTCAGCAAATTAACTACCGGCACCTGACCACAGTTGTATCTGCCCTTCAAATGAAAGATGCTCTTGACATGGATGAGCTCTACAATGAGACCTGCCTTCTGAAAGAGGTCTTGCCTCATCTGGAGCCACAGAGTCAGCCTGTAGGCGAGCTTTAGGCAAAAGCTTTGAAAAAGAGATCTGTTCTCCATAATCCTGTCTTCCTAAGAGGTAGGCTATATAAATTTAATTAGCCTAATTAGTCGGCTACCATAACTACCGATAAAGCAACATTGTGTCACAAGTTTCAGCGTGGACATTGTGTGAACAGCGTTGTTATAGCCACAAAATAACACTTGTGTGTGTCCTTTTCCCCCATTTTTGTTTTAGTGTTGATGAAGATATTGGAAGTTGCAGTCGCGAGGACAGAGAAGGGTATCTGCAGTCAGTCACAGAGAGGGAGTAATCTGACATGCATGCACATGACACGTCACACAGACTGATGTGATGAAATAAATAAAATGAAATGAATTGTATGCAATGGAAAATTGATCACACACTGTTATTGTTTCATTTTTTCTAATGAAAAAGTTGTCTTCATGAACAAAAGTAATAAATATCAGCATTAAGTTTTGACCCACTATGGTCACGTGGCCACGCCCCTCCGAACTTTCCTGTCCCGAATTTTACCTATTCTCATCTGGTCACCCTAGCTGACTGCCACATATTGATTTCTGTTCTTTTGTACTATTTAATGGGAAAACTTGTATTTGATTGCAGAGCTGCATGCAGCGCATATTCGCTCAGCACCTCCACTCACTCGCTCCCTCTCTCTCTCTCTCTCTCCCGCAAACACATTGACAGTGGACCAGTCTGTGTATTGAATGGTTAGTATCATGAACACCGCTACATCCGTCCAACGTTAATGTTTCTGGTTCACATGTATCTGTTTTTAGGAGCATGTGCGAGAGCTGTATAATGTGCAGACTGCAGTGCACACAGAGATAAGTGTCGCACACACCGTCCACTTTTTTGTTTAATTCAATCGCACTATTTTGCGGGTATGTAATCACACAGGATGACATCACATTTGCAATTGCAATTAGATTAATCGTACAGCTCTAACATGGAGGCTGTTTGTGATAATATTTATACAATAAACATTGTGTATAGACTCTGTTAAAAGACAATACAGGCAAACGTTTCATCCTTTTACCCACTGACCGCACACTCAGATTGTGTTTAGAAAAGACGGATGACAAAGTAAACACACATGTTGAGCTTAGACCATCTGATAGATTAACAGTTCTGGGGGGCCATACAATTGTTAGAGGAGTTACAATATTATTTTTAGTTTTTATTGTAAAAAAAACTGTGTGTGGGTGTAATTATAATTAACAATAATATTTAAAAAGTGCAGAATAGGTTTTGCAAACACAAGACAGAAAAGATGTGTACGCTAGCACGATGAACATTTCCAATAAAGTCTCTTCAGACAAGAAGATTGGGACACATTCATTATTATTTTTCATTAACATATGAAAATGTGTGAGTATTGATCATTGGACTTTAATGTTTTAGGTGTTGAGTGTTGGTTTCAAAAAAACATCTAATAAGCCTTGTCGGGTCGGAAATAAGGACCGGCCGGGCCAGTAAAAGACCTGGTCCCTACCCTAACCAACGTAATAAACTCAATAAAATTACTCTATTAGATTTCTTCTTTAGTCAAAAGACGGCGTAGTCAAAAACTTCACTGGAGACGGTCAAGAGTCGGTGCAAAAGAGTTTATTCCAATAGAGGACAGATAAACCCGAGCAACATCCCTGCAGGCCTCAGGATGGAACCGAGTTGGTGGTCAGCGAACATCGCCTTATATTCACCTTAAGCTCCACCTTGTCCCTCCCTTCAGGTGGGCGTTACATCTTAACTCCTCCTTATCTCCTCCTTCCAGGTGGGCGTTACATCTTAACTCCACCTATGGTGTTCGCTGACCATTCCTCCCCTTTGGTGGCTTTCTTATCCTCTACTGCCATCTAGTGGCCTTTTTCTTGTACTGATTTACCAAATTAACCCTTTCATTAATGTTACAATTTCCACTTTTTAACTATTATTACATGTTATTATTGTTACCATTTATCTCTCTTTATATTTTTTACATTACTGGATTAGAAATCCACCAATATGTTTCAACTTCAGTCCCACCGTATTTTTTAAAAGTTATACAGGCATAGTTTGACACCATTAAAACTTAAACACTTACAATCGTATTTTTTAAAAGAATCAATAAAGAATAACATATCTAATACATATATAATGTGATTCAATGAACAAATACATGACTTAACAGTGCCAACCATGAGAGTGCTTTGTCTCATACAAGTTAACTTTCGGCAGCGCAAAGCTTGGTTTCATGCAGTACCTAGCCGTACCAGGCGCCATAAATCACAACATGTCATGATCTTATTCTTGGCTTCAGTTCGCGATGATCTCATCCCTGGCGTACGTGACTTACTGCACGTGCCTTGCTTCTAATGAGTGGGTTACGGTTGGCTAGGTTTTGCCTGCGCGGCCTGAGCAGCTTCTCTGCTCATGTAGGCTCATTAAAAAGCACACGTTCATGAATACACAGAGTATAGGAATAA
>NC_060168.1:4737574-4749875 GCF_021292245.1 Micropterus dolomieu | reverse complement strand
TTTCAATGTTACCCACCAAACCCTCTGCTGTCTGGTTTAAATCACTGGACTCAAACATCTCAAAATTTTTGTGGAAAAATAAACCCCCACGAATCAGTTTAAAAATTATGCAAAAAGCAAAAGACTATATATATATATTTCAAAATGGATCAATCAGAGCCCCCTGGACCACTCATGGATGGACATAGAACAAACATTCTGTAAGGAAATTAAAATTTCCGATATGCCATTCATCAGTTCCAGCATCAAACGTCATACCTGCTTTAAAAGCATTAACATAAGCACTTCCTTGGCAGCTTGGTGGGAACTTCTCAAAATATCTGGGTCTTCACCTATCCCATGCAGATTTACCCCAATCTGGAATAATCCTGACATCCTGCAAAATAAGAAAACACTAAATTCCCCACTGTGGTATGACAAAGGGATAAGACATCTAGAGCATGTAATGCAAGGCAGTAACTTTATTCCATTCCAGGATCTAGTGGCACAATATGGAATTAGCCATAATAGATTTCTGGAATTTCAACAGTTTAAATCCATAATTCAGGCTAGATTTAAGGATAAAATAATGGACTTAGATTTACCTCCAATGATAACAGACTTTCTTAAACTCTCACCTCCAAAACTGTTATCAAAAGTATACATGTTACTGTTAAAAACAGATAGTTCAATCTCTCTCCCATTCTTAAAGTGGGAGACAGATCTATCCATTAGTTCAGACCAAAACTTTTGGATGCAGATATGTTTAAATACCTTTAGAATGACTAAAAATCCCAATCTACAAATTAAACAGTATAAACCTCTCCATAGAACACACTATACTGGACAAAGGATGTTCAGAATGTGTCTTATGCAGTCAAACATCTGCCGGAACTGCTCAGGTAACATATCGGATAGTTACATGCATGCTATGTGGCAATGTACACCTGTTCAAAAGTTCTGGCAGAAGATATGTGAAGACTTATCGATATGGCTAAGTTACCCCGTCCCAGTTTCCCCAACACTCTGCGTGCTGGGGGACCTAAGTGACATTAGTATAGAGGTTGACACATCATACATGCTTCTCACTGCCTTATGCATCGCCAAGAAAACTATCCTCATGAACTGGAAGGCCAAAAAGAATATAAGTATCACCCAATATCGGAATCACCTTATAGATCACATTAGCATGGAGAAAATGTCTGCTATAAAAAAAACAAATTGACACAATTCCAATCTCTCTGGTCCCCCTTGATCAACTTTATCACTTAATGGGGGTGGGTGTGTACTGCCTTGCTGGTCAGGGTCCCGTACGGCCGGTAGGTGTATCTGGGGGTGGGTTGATTCTTGGATGCATCGCGGTGCGGGCGTGGGGGACTCGTTATTTATTTTTATTTTTATTTATTTATTTTTTTAATGTTGGTTGATGTCGTGGTGTTGGCGGGGGGCGGTGGTGCGGCGCTCGGGCTGCCTAGGGTGCGGGCTTGGCGGGGGGACTGGGGATTGTTGGACTTTGGGTTGGGGCTGCACTGACCTGCCTCGGGGGTGTGTGGGGGTCTGGGGCTCGGGGCTTTGGAGCCTCTGGGTCATGGGCGGGTTGTCGCTCACTCTGGGGTGCTGCCGGTGCTAGAGGGGCTCTTGCTATAAGCCCTGGGCTGGAGGGACCTGGCGTCCTTCTGCTTAGGGGGTGGGCGACGGGACTGAATGAATGATGGGGCCAGTCAGGAATCTGGTCCCAGTGAGGAGGACCATTCTAGCCTCCCTATGACCTCCTTCACCTTTTCCCCCTTAGTCATGTCTCACAACATACACCCTTAGGACCCTGGGGGGCGGGCAGGATGCTGGGCGTTTGGTGGGTGGGGCTGTTTTATTGCGGCCTCGCCCTTCTTCCTTCCCCACTGGCCGCCCCTCAATTTTAATTACATATTAGACACAGAGGACTTGGGGGGTGGGAGGGGCACGATGGGAGGCTCCATTACCTGACAGTTGTGGGGTGCCTGTGTCACAACTACCCTCCAATTTTAACTACACCTTAGTTACCACACACCTTATCTTTACTCCATCATACAACACTTCACAATCCATGACATGCATCCAACACAAAACAATACATTTACAGAGGCAGGCAGAGGGGTTGAAGGAGTGGGGGAGATTCTCATTGGCCTCGTGTCCTGCCCCTGGAGCCCCGGGCGTTGGGGGTGCTGTGGGGTTGGTGACTCGGGGTTGTGGCCCGCCATTTCTGGGCGGGTGGTGTGTCCCTGGGCCTGGGGGCCCGTTGTCTCCTCTCCTCGCCTGGCCCCTCTTCGGCAGGGGTGGGGCTCCCGCTGCTTCCCCCTGCCAACTCTCTCACGGTGGGGGCATTCGGGAGTCTCTGGGGCGCATGGCTGGCGTTGTCAGGGTAGGTTTTGGTGCTCCTCCTTGGGGGTGCTTGACTGGGGGGGCTGGGCCCCCATCCAGGGATGAGATCGGCCTCGGGGGCTTTAGGCACTGCCTGCACTCTGGGGAGGGATGCCTCTGGCTGGGCTGGGGGACCATTGGCCTGGTTCTCCCGCGTTATCGCTCCCTGGTGGCAGGGAGCTTCCCGGCACGGCTTTCTGCTGTTCTTCCTTGGGGCGGGGTACAGCTTCCCCCGGGACATGCGGTCTGGGGTCCTTTGCGCTTTGGGGGGTGCCCTGGCTTCTAGGGGTGGGGGTCTCTGCGCGGGTTGATTCGATTGCGGTTTGGAGGGCTGCGGTGGGATTGTGGGGCGATTGTCGATGCATCTTGATGCATTGTGCTTTTTCCCTGGGCAGGGTCTCTGAATGGCTGCTGGGCATTTAGTTTGTGCATTGGAGTCCGGGGGAGGCATTTCCTTGTTGTTGACCAGTTTGCGTCCCTGTTTTGCTTCGTTGTCCTCGGATCCATGCTTCCCCATTTCTCTGTCGGCCAGTTGTTGGACCCCTCTGGATACTGAGTTATATAGTTAGTTTTCGGGATGTGCAGTGTGGGTGCGGGGCAGGGCTGTGCTCCAGTTTGTTCTGGGTTTGTGCCTGGAGTTCTCGGCCCTTGACGGGTGGGTGGGTTGGTGGTGGCATACAGCTGAGCTAGTTGATTTTGCCTCGTTGCTGGTTTGGCTGGTGTTGCACGGCAGCCGGGGGCGTGCTGGGCATGGGGGATGTCGGCTGGCGCCGGCGGCCTTAGTTTTTTTCTGGCGGTTGGGGGGATGGCTGGGACTGGGACTTGCTGCTGGTGTTTCTCTCCGCTGGCTTTTGCTGTCGTGTTGTTCCGCTTGCTCTCCCTCGTTTGCCCGACCTCGCACGCGGGATTCGCAGGGGGAGGTCTGGGCATTGGGTATCACCGTGCTCGCGCAGTGTGCGCGTTGGGCTCCTCACTTGTGCATTGGTGTTGATGATTGCGTGGTATTTGGGCATTTTGGTTGTTCGCTGCGCGGCGGTGGGGTGCTGGGTGGGGGGGGAGCACTGGTCTATGTTGTGTGTGCGCCGTGGTCGGTCCAGGCGCTGCTCCTCCGCGGGTTACGCTTCTTGCGTTCCGTCGGCATTACGTTGTCAACTGGCATTTGGATCTGGGTCTTCCGCGTTTGCATCGCGGTGCATCTGGGAGTCTCTTTTTTTTTGTTGATTGATTTATTCTTTTTCTTTCTCACACCCCTATTGGCTACTGGGGTTCTTGCCTGCCTGTTGCTGGGGTAGGTGTGGCACAGTCGTGGCATCCCACTCTCACTAACAACTACACTGTTTAACAGGCTTATGCGCACACGTACACACACACATACAGACACATTCACCCACACACACACAGACAAAATCAGTCTCACACATAGACACAAACAAATTTAGGTTGTCCCTGGTAGAATTATTCCTGATGCTTTTCTTTCAGTTACTTATTTGAATTAATTGTTATTATTCCGGCTCTCGTGGCTGTGCTGTGTTCCTTATTTAGTGTGTTTTCATTTTTCTCTTAGTTGTCTTACTATGTCAACTGTTCATTGCTGCTGTTTGGCTGGTTGTCTTTTACTATCATTATTATTATTTTTATTGTTTGTTTTTGTTTGTGTTTGTTTGTTGTTGTTTTTCTCCTCCCCAAGCCCCCCTTTCTGTTCTATTGCAGGTTTTGTTGCTTTCTGCAATTGGTGTTTCCCACTGCTTTTCCCTGTTGTCCCCACCTTCCATCCCCCTTTCCCCCTTCTCATACAGGTCTTGTCCTTTCTCGGTGCTGTCTGTTTGTGCCCCCCCATCCCCGTGTCTGCCCCCCTGTCCGGCCCGGTGACAAATCAATACATAATTAAATAAATAATAAAAACAGACAAAGGAGTATATTAATACTCTCTTGTTAAAGTAAAATCTGTCTGGCACAATATGGTATCCAGATCATCATTCTCTATACCAGGCCGCTGGGCAGGACAGTTTGGCCGTTTTTAACAGTAGCACTGTATAGGGAGGCTAATTTGAAACAAAAACAATTTGTCACAAAACCTAAGAGTGCATGTACTCCATCGAACCAATCATCGCTATCTGAGCAACGCCCACTTCAAAGTCACGTTGCTCACGGTACCAGACAGCTCAGCAAACTTTACCTAGTTCCACAAAGTTGCATTCAGATGTCTTCTTCAGCAGTCTGTTCAAGTGACAGCTGACAGCCTGTTTTCTTGACTGACAGATCGCGTTCCTTCATCGTTTTGACGCTGTGGTTACACACACACACACACAGTGTGCGAACTATACCACGGCTTTCAGGGGAGGGGGGGGATTCTTACCGCTGTATCATTAATAGCTGCAAGCATAGGCCTGGGCTGACTGTGAAAATATCAGGCATGTTTGTCTTATTATAATTATACAAATATAATGATTAATATTATCATATTTAGCCATTTTGCTGCAATACGCTTCACACAACAGCTGTTTGCGACCTGTCCTTTCTTTTCTCCGTGAGAGGGAAAATTTTTAAAAGTTGCGTGACGCTGCAGAGAGCCCCCAGCTGCAGTAGTGCGTAATATTCATCCAGCCAGATGAACGATCATGAACTGTTGACAGCGCGTCGGCCGTACTAGCGACACAACCCGTATACCGGAGACTGAGTGGAGCGGACAGGGCGACCGGCCCGCTGCCGACGGTCAGTGATCGTTCTCTCTGGCTGAATGAAGTCTGCTGCTCCTGATTTTATGCATGGATGGATAGAGAAATATAGAAATTAATGGCAATAAAGCATGCTGTCAATATTTTAGAGACCCCTCAAATATCACAAATCATGCTTTTAGAGGAGCTGATGTCCTTTTTAGGCGAGCAAAGCTCCCTGGCTCCCCCGTAGTTCGCACCCTGCACACACACACACACACACACACACACCGTTGGCGCTGCGCTAAAAGTCATCTGTCAGTGATGCAGTTACCCAAAATTTCCTCAATGAAGTTAAAGCGTGTCATGTCATTGGATGAAATAAATCTGACTTGCAAAAATACAGGAGGCTGCCTTACAAATGAGTGTAGAAGATACTGTCAATTCACCGCAAGGTTTTGATGCAGTCATTAAAAACTTACACTCCAGTCCAGCAGGTGGCGCTAATGCACCTAAAACAGTTTATTTATGTAGGCCTATGCTTTGGCTGCCGGTGTGTATTTCTTGTATATTAAGTATGTAGTCTTTGTAAATGTAATGTAACTGTAGGTAAGGACACGTGGAAGTTAAAATACTGAAATAAATACTGATAACATCTTTTGGGAAGTTTTGTGTGCGTTTTGGCGGTTTTTGAACAGTTTTTGGGCTGGAATTCATGAGTAGGATCTGGCAACATTGCCTGTAAATACAGCAATGGGTAGACAGTTATGCAGCTACTTCCAAAGATCCATTAAGCTACTGAACTCTGAGATCGCCTCAGCATGATAACCTCTCTGGCATGTGACAGTAATTAGGGATGGCAATGTGAAATACACTGTTTCCTAATATGTGCAAGATATGTTATTCTGCAATAAGAACTACTCAAGTCAGATCTTATTGAACATTTATTACAAGGATGTTATTTTATATTTCTTATTGAACTGTACCTTTTTAGGCAAATTCTAATCCACCAAACAAACTCAGAGGCGGCTCTCGCCTGGCTCTCGCATTATATGCTGACAATGATCAATGATGAAAATCTCTGCAGGTAGCCTACAACAGCTGTTCTGCCGAATTATGCATCCACATCTTAAGCTTATCAGAAACGTCGCTGATCAAACGCAGTTATCACCTCAGATTGTTTGCTGAATCTCAAGTAATGCTACATCTACTGAGTGTAATAACTTATTGATGACTCTAAACTGCCTTTAATATGTCCTTCGAATCAATCGTCCACACTGATGAACCCCACAAAGAATAGTATAACGTTGTCGTTTTTAAACCGTAACGTTACACTTGGAGGTGCACAGCTGTCCTATGGAGAGACAGGTAGCTCAAATAGTGGCATCGGTGCTCCTCGGTATGACAGTTTCAGGCAGAACTCCACAGCCGCTCCCCCCTCGGCTCTCTGCCTTTAAACCCCTTGTGTCCATCGGGATCAGGTGCAGCCACTTATAATAGTATCTGACTAGTATCTAACTAAACAGTGATTCTATGTTTTCAGTGGTGTATAAAGACTTTACATAATGAACCATTATGTTTTTATTATCTTAGAATGAGACATTTATATCTAAATAATATAAGCACCCCCTGCTGTGGAGGCCGCTGTATTTTGTCATCATGTTTCTACTGTAGCCGTCAACGAACAAACAGCGCTATAGAGCGCGTTTCGTCATCACGGCGTTCTTCTTCTTCTTGTGCATGCAGTATCACGATACGAGCTTCAAAAATTCCATCCGAGCTGCTAAGAGAACATACACCGAAGGACTGGAGAGCTGTTACAGGGAAAACAACAATAGGAGCATGTGGAAGGGAATCCAGTCAATTACTAACTACAGAACGGAGGCAAACTGTGACCAGGGATGCTGCTCTACCAGACAACCTCAACAGCTTTTGACCAGCACAACACAGATACTCCCCAAAAGGACCCCTGTAATCCAGAAGAGAATGTACTCCAGTTGACGCACACACAGGTCTTCCGGGCTCTGAGGCAGGTGAACCCACGCAAGGCAGTAGGACCTGACGTCGTGGCACTGAGAGTGCTGAAGGCCTGCGCAGAACAACTAGCGGAGGTGTATACAGACATCTTTAACTCCTCTCTCTCACAGGAAACAGTTCCACACACCTTTAAGTCCCCTGTTATCGTGCCGGTCCCCAAAAAACCCAACACAAACACAACCACAATGAATGACTTTAGACCCATGGCACTCACACCAGTTGCCATTAAGTGTCTGGAAAAACTGGTACTAAAACATATAAACTCTGTGGTTCCAGACACAGTGGATCCCCTTCAGTTTGCCTACCGCTCGAACAGATCAGTGGACGGTGTGGTGGCACTGGCACTTCACTCCACCCTGCAACACCTGGACTCACAACATATATGTACGGATACTGTTCCTTGATTACAGCTCTGCCTTCAACACAATCAGGCTGACTAAGCTGACTGCCAAGCTGGCAGACCTTGGAGTACCAACACCCACCCATAACTGGATCCTGGACTTCCTTACAGACAGGCCACAGGTGGTGAGGATGGGAAAGAAGGTCTCATCTGAACTCACAGTCAGCACAGGAACCCCACAGGGCTGCTGTCTCAGCCCTAAACTCTTTTCACTGTACACATATGACTGCGCCTCTACACAGGACAATAACATCATCATTAAGTACGCGGATGACACGACCATGCTTGGCCTGATCAAAGGAGGGAATGAGTCATCATACAGGGACCTGGTTCACAAGATCACTGTCTATGGAGAGGACAATGATCTTGTCCTCAACATAGATAAAACAAAACTCAACAAAACTCATTCTAGATTTCAGAAAAAGAGCCCCCCCTCTGCAGCCTGTCATCATTAAGGGGATGCAGGTTAAACGGACTGACAGCTACAGGCTCAGCTATAGTGAAAAAAGCTCAATAGAGGCTCATCAGGCTGCTTAAGCGGGCCGGCCGGCCTTAGACACCAGCCCCTCACCCAAGTCTACAGAGGACTTGTTGAAAGCATCCTTACCAGCTGTATCACAGGGTGGTATGGAAACTGAAAGGAAATCGCTGCAGCGGGTCATCAAAACTGCAGAGAGGGTTATTGGCTCCGACCTCCCCTCGATGGACTCTATATACACTCGGCGCTGCAGGAGAAGAGCACAGGGCATCGTCAGGGACAAAAATCACCCAGCTCACGCTCTGTTTAAGTGGGGGGACTCAGGCTACAACCTGAGACAGTGCAGGCCTGTGAGCATCAGCACTCACAAAGCCCGCTTCCACAAAAGCTTCTTCCCAGCCGCTGTCAGGCTCGTGGCACAGGACATTAAGGAGGGAAAGAAATACCTCACTCCTTACTGACTACCTGATCCCACATACACACAATGTGCAATACTAGAAACTCACCTCTAATATGTGCAATATATAACATCAAATAAGTATTTACAAGTATATGTACACATGTGTATACCTTATATTTGTTAAATTTATTTTATTTTTTATAGATGACTCTGAGTGACGCACAAAGAATTCCAATGTACCTGTACTGCAACGTACCTGTGCAAATGGCAATAAACTTTATTCTATTCTATTCTAATTATTAACTTTAAGCAGCATCTAGTGTGCAAGAAGACGGCAGAAGCAATGTTTCCCCCAAGTTGACAGCTTTGGTTGACGGATGGGTCACTGAGGAGGCTCTGTGTGCAGGTATGTGTGTGTGTGTGTGTGTGTGTGTGTGTGTGTGTGTGTGTGTGTGTGTGTGTATGTGTGTGTGTACATGGAGGGGAGCAGAGCAGGTGACATGTGAACCACACGAGTTGACGAAGTTACGTTACAGAACGCTGAAATAAAACCATGGTGTTTTGTCAGGAGATGCAGTGACAGAAACCAGCGGTAAGAAAACTATAAATCGCTATGACGTTAGAAGACGCAGACACAGTGGATATTTTACAAGAACCGATCCCATAAAGCAACACTCAACACACCTTTTAGAGAGGGACGAGAGCCTCAGCTGTGAAGGAAAGGGGTGCGCTGGCTTTATAAAACAAAATGAGTGTCGTTGTGAAACAGCACACAGCGCTATTATCGTTTTATCTTAATTAACTTGTTTTTATAATTGGTGGAAGCAGCTTCACACAACAGCTGCGTCAGTCTCCTCTCTATACTGTTTCGACCTGAACTTTCTTTTCTCCGTGAGATGGAGGATTTAGAAAAAAGGGCCCCAGCTGTTGTGCATGCATTAGCCTATGCGTAAAATCCCTCCAGCCAGAGGGTCCGATCAAAAACCGTTCACAGCGCGCTGGTAGTAGGCCTACTACACAACCCATTGTAGGTACCGGAGAGGGAGTGGGTCGCTGGGGCGTACAGGGCCAGAGACAAGAGATCGCGGAACGGCCGGGCGTGCTTCGGACGGTCGTTGTTCCCTCTTGCTGAAGGAAGCCAAACGCTCCAGTCTAATTGAGCACCGCGCTATGTGGATGCGCTGCGCAGTTTTTTATATCATAATTTATATTTGGGCATTGGGAGTGTCAAGTCAGCTCAAGTCCAAGTGAGCTGAAATTATGGCTGTCAGTATTACTTTGTGTTTCTGTTGTATTTCAAAAAATTCAAAAGACATTTTGGTAATATTTGCAGATTGCTTATCTAATTAATTAAGCAAAGCGAGAGGAGCCTTGATCCTCACCAGCCAATGCCTTTGTAAACTTCATGTATTATGTGGTTTATAATGGACTGTGATGCAGAAACAGTGAGGCTTACATTTTCCTATTATCTGTCAGTGGTCATATTTGATGCACTAGATCTGATAATGTTTGAGAATTTCTTAATTTACTTTGTTATGTTAGTCCAGATCAGCCAACCCTTCCAAGATGTAAAATACTACAGGAGTATGAGACATCATGTAGCACTTCATTTCTTCATGTGGCTGTTGTTTAATGAACAAGTAACAATAATATACAAAAAAACATTTGGTTTTACATAACTTATATAATTTCTTAACGCATCTATCTAAAGAAACCTAATTTCTTGAATGGCACTCTTTTATCTCATAGATGACATCTTTGTCCTCTCTCTGGCACCGTAGCTATACTGCTCGCTTGGGTAGGGGAGGGGGGGTGCAATTCGCAACCCTCACCACTAGATGTCACTAGAACTTACACACTGAACCTTTAAGAGACAAATGTGACACTGACTGAGAAGTTCCAGTCTAATGTGAAAAAAAGTAAATTTTCTGCACACTGAAGGAGGTGTCATTGATTGCGACCTCTGAGAAGGTCTTGTGGCTATTGCACATCTATACATCACATCACTGAGCTTCAAAACAGCTCTTCAGAATTTTTATATACAGTCTATGGTCTTGTATGTTGACCCATGGAGCTGACCAATTAGGCTTTATTTTTTATCATATTTAATTTTTTTTTTTTTATCACATTGTCATTATGCCAACATATGGTCCTAAACTAACCTTGTGGGCTGGAATTTAGACTTTCTCACTAACAGGACACAGAGAGTTAGAGGAAATGGACAGCTTTCTGGAATATCAGTAACATCAACTGGCTCCCCACAAGGCTGTGTCCTCTCCTCTTTTGTACATCATCTACACAAATGACTGCTGTAGTGAGTTTGCCAATAATCACATTGTAAAGTTTGCAGATGACACAGTCATAGTAAGTTTAATGGACAATGCTGAAACATCAATTCAACATTGATAATAAGTTGACCTTTGAACTAAACACAGACATGCTGAGTAAGAAAACTCAGGAGCGTCTGAGAAAGCTAGCGAAGTGTGTGTGTCAGTTTTTACTTTTTCATGTATTTGCTGGTCTGCTTCTCTCAGTCTGAAAAGGAAAAAAAACATTATCAATGCAAAATAAAATTAGCCGCAAAATCATGGGGCCGCAGCAGACAAAGGTTACTGAACTGTACAACAAACGTGCTTAAGTAGACAGAATCTGTCATATTTTATTCTACTACTAGAATGCAGAATTTACGATGCTGCCTTCTGGTTCCTGCTTCAGTCAACCACCAGTCAAAGCAAATAGATATACATTTTCCTTCATACCCTCTGCTATTTCTCTGATCAACTCTGCAAAGAATAAGTCTCCACATAAGGCACACTTGAATTTAACTTTTGATGTTTCGATATATTTACAGTCCCCTCCAAAAGTATTGGAATTGTTTTTGTTGTTCACTGATGACATGGGTTTAAGATCAAAAGATGAGTATGAGACAAGAGTTCAGAATTTTAGCTCTCAGTTCCTGGTATTCACATCTAGACGTGTTAAACAACTCAGGAAATATCACCGTCTGTTTGAACCCACCCATTTTTCAAGTGAGCAAAACTATTGGAACATGTGACTGACGGATGTTTGTTGTTGCCCAGGTGTTGCCTTTTAGGTTGATTGTCCAAACATTAAATAGCTCTGCATGACTAGTCTAAGTTTTCATCCTTGGTTCAAAACTATAAAGACTGCATTTCCTGTTAAAGAGGATAAACCAACATGAAGACCAGAGTCTATGGGAGAAAAGCAAGCCACTGTCAAGCTGAGAAAAGAAGGAAAATCGAGCAGAGCCATTGGACAAACATTGGGCAGAGCAAGCACAACAATTTGGAATGTCCTGAAAAAGAAAGAAACCACTGGTGTACTGAGCAACAGACGTCGAACAGGTCGGCCAAGGAAAACAACAGTAGTTGATGACAGAAATATGGTGAGAGCTGTGAACAAAACCCCCAAAACATCAGGAAGTGACATCAGCAACGACCTCCACAGTGCAGGGTGAAGGTATCACAATCCACTGTTGGAAGAAGACTCAGAGAGCAGAAATATAGAGGCCACACCACAAGATGCAAACCGCTCATCAGCAGGAAGAATCGGAAGGGCCAGAGTGAAATTTACAAAGAAGTACAGAGATGAGCCGCAAAAGTTCTGGAACCCAATCTGATGGACTGATGAGACCAAGATTAATCTCTAGCAAAGTGATGGAAAGGCCAAAGTGTGGAGAAAGAAAGGAACTGCTTATGATCCGAAGCACACAAGCTCATGTGTGAAGCATGCTGGAGGTCATGTCATGGCTTGGGTGTGTATGGATGTTTCTGGAACAGGCTCAGTAATATTTATTGATGATGGAACTGATGATGGTAGCAGCAGAATGAATTCAGAAGTGGACAGAAACAGTTTATCTGCCAATTTACGAAGAAATGCATTGAAACTAATGGGGAGGAAGTTTATCATGCAGCAGGACAATGAGCCAAAGCACA
>NC_060168.1:4731877-4737474 GCF_021292245.1 Micropterus dolomieu | reverse complement strand
AAGAAAGAAACTACAGGTGTACTGAGCAACAGACGTCCAACAGGTCGGCCAAGGAAAACAACAGTAGTTGATGACAGAAATATGGTGAGAGCTGTGAACAAAACCCCCAAAACATCAGGAAGTGACATCAGCAACGACCTCCACAGTGCAGGGTGAAGGTATCACAATCCACTGTTGGAAGAAGACTCAGAGAGCAGAAATATAGAGGCCACACCACAAGATGCAAACCGCTCATCAGCAGGAAGAATCGGAAGGGCCAGAGTGAAATTTACAAAGAAGTACAGAGATGAGCCGCAAAAGTTCTGGAACCCAATCTGATGGACTGATGAGACCAAGATTAATCTCTAGCAAAGTGATGGAAAGGCCAAAGTGTGGAGAAAGAAAGGAACTGCTTATGATCCGAAGCACACAAGCTCATGTGTGAAGCATGCTGGAGGTCATGTCATGGCTTGGGTGTGTATGGATGTTTCTGGAACAGGCTCAGTAATATTTATTGATGATGGAACTGATGATGGTAGCAGCAGAATGAATTCAGAAGTGGACAGAAACAGTTTATCTGCCAATTTACGAAGAAATGCATTGAAACTAATGGGGAGGAAGTTTATCGTGCAGCAGGACAATCAGCAGGCTTGAGGCAGTTATTGTAAGCAAGGGTTATACCACCAAATATTAAATGTTATTTACTTTAAGATTATTTGTTCCATTACTTTTGCTCACCTAAGAATGCTGTGGTCTAATACAAACGGTGATATGTCCTGAGTTGTTTAACACATCTAGATGTGAATATCAGGAAATAAAAGCTGAAATTCTGAACTCTTGTCTCACACTCATCTTTTGATCTTAAACCCAAATGTCTTCAGTCAATAACAAAGGGATTTGCCTGACCGTTCCAATACTTTTGGAGGGGACTATATATACCAATATGTCTGACCCTGTTCTTTTAATTAGGGCCCGAGCACGAACCGTGCGACGTCCCTAATTTGGTGAAAAATTTCATATTTTATGGGTTTCATGCATGGGCGTGGCAAAATGAAACGAAATTTTCTGAGGACATGTATCATGTCAAGATGCACAAAAAAGCCTCAAGAACCCAAGTCAGCCATTTTGAATTTTACGGCCATTTTTGGATGATTTACACACTCCGTACTTTAATGAACTCCTCCTAGGCGTTTAGTCCGATCGACTTCAAATTTCTGCTGTGCCTTCTAAAGGCATTGATGATGAAAAGTTGTGCTATCTGTGAGTTTTCGTCAATGGGCGTGTCCGTGCCGTCGATGATTCGCCATGAAACAGGAAGTTATTATAACTTCAGTGTACATGCTCACATCTGCACCAAACTGTACATGTAGGATGAGAGTCCCGCCCTGAACACATGTAGATGCCGACATTCATCCACAGTCATAGCGCCACCTGCTGGCAACAGGAAGTGACCTTTAACGAAGCAGCCCCCGCCGCACGTTTTACCTACATGTACGAAATTTCTATGGCACATGTATCATGTCCAGATGTACCAAAAAGCCTCTTGGAGCGATGCCCTAAACCCAACAGGAAGTCGGCCATTTTGAGTTTTACGGATATTTTTGGATGATTTACACACTGCGTACTTTAACAAACTCCTCCTAGGGATTTAGGCGGATCGATTTTAAATTTCTGCTGTGCCTTCCAAAGGCATTGATGATGAAAAGTTGTGCTATCTGTGAGTATTCGTCAATAGGCGTGTCCGTGGCATGGCGTCAAAGATCAACTCTTCGCCATGACACAGGAAGTTGTTGTAACTTCAGTGTACATGCTCACATCTGAACAAAACTTTACATGTTTGATAACTCTCCCAACCTGAAGACATCTACACGCCAATACGATTTATATTCATAGCGGCAAGTGCTATGTAGCTCCACACAGGGGACACAGGAAGTGACATATAACACCTTCATACAGCGTCGGAACCACGTAACAAATTCAAAGCCGCACCGGCAGAGCTCCAGAATATGCAACACGGCTGGCTCACACCCGGACGCGCTACAAGTGCGAGGGCCCGCCCAACGCTGCTTGCAGCTTTAATTAATGTTGTCATTGTTGTCATGTACTGTATGTCTAATTTTTAAAGTGCTACTGCAGCTAAACTAATTACCCCCTTGGGGACAAATAAAGGTCTTAAATTAACATTGTTTAACGTCGTGTCCGTGGCGTCAAAGTTCAATGTTACGCCATGAAACACAAAGTTGTAACTTGAGCGTACATGGTCAAATGTTTGATGAGTCCCGCCCTGAAGACATCTACATGGCAATTTTCAGTCATAACTGAACAGAAAGTAACCTCAGAGTAGCACACTTATCATCCCAAGACACAAAAACACCTCTTGGAACCATACCCTAAACCTAACAGGAAGTTCATTTTGAATTTTCGTTGGCATGACTTTTAATGGTGCAGATTCATGAAAAATGTAAACTAATATGGACTAAAAATACATTGTGTGATTTAGATATTCAGACATTCATTGAGGTTCATCCTCAATAACCTTTGAATATTATCAGTTTTCACTAGATTTATAGTACAGTACTGGATGAAGCTTGACTGATGTTGCTTTAGTGTTATTTTTACCTCATGACAAATCATTTGAACGCAACTCAATAGGAGATGGAAAAAATGGGGATATGGAGATTATGACCATCTTAGAGGTGCAAAATTAGTTCTTAAAATAATTTTCAAGACACTGAAAGACACTGAGGAGGTGAATTTCTTTTAACTAAGAATCAACTCTTAGATCCTACACTAGTAACTCCTCCTAATATAGAGGCATTTTTATGTAATAGTGGGCTCATTCTAACAATACAGGCTCAACCAATTCAAATATTTCATAGTTTACAGTGTGAGTGGGTGACCTGACAGAAGGGAAACTATGTGGGAATCAATGCTATTGAAATGTTTAATTTTGTATGAAATGATGCCTTGGAAAAGATCATCTGGAACAATAGAGCTGCTCCAGAAAGTATCTGGCTGTTGGTGGCAGCTCAGTGAGGACTCCCTACTAACATCAAGCTAACACTAATGAAGACTCTCATGTCTAAAAGACACTGGAAGAGAAATGTTATGACTTTAACTCTAAATATTCTGTTTTCAGATGCCAAAACAGTGAGCAGCAAAAACAAGATGACAGTGGGTCACTGGCAGTGAGCCAAGGACCAATTATAATTTCGGTTCAGTGTGTGTCAGCATACAAGCTAATAAACATTCAGCTCTCTGATCCAAATGGGTGCTTGTGGTCACATACACACACGCACACACACGAAGTGAGGTGTTAAGAGAGACAGATGGAGGAAAAGCTTGTTGTTGCCTCTTTAGTCCTACTTTTTATTCAAAAGTAGGTTGTTTGTTTTTTAATTGCATCGCTGATAGCATCACATTTGGGGGTCGCTGTATGGGATGACCACCAGGTCGTCAGGGGCAAGGAGATCACAACTCTGCCAGTGAAATGTGCTTTTGTCCAAGTTTCATAATTGCTCTTTCTAAGGATTTTACACAACTTTTTGAATTCTTTTAATAGATGTAGATACAGTCAGGGTTGGGAGGATTACTTAAAATGTAATCCAGTACAATTACTAATTACTTGTTAAAAAATGTAATCTGTTACATGATCCAAGTACCACAATATAAAAGTAATGTAACCAGATTACTTTTAGTTACTTTTTGATTACTTCAATACCAAATACACAAATAAAGATGACTATCAAAGATGCATTGTCTGCTCAGTGTATATTTAAAGAAACTTACAATGCTAATAAAATCTCCCATTCCCATGAAATCAAAATTGATGTTTAAATGTTTTTATATGATCTGCCTTGCACTTTACATCCCCAATATGGGAATATCTGGCCCATCAATGATAAAAAACGTGTTCTTGAAGATATCTTAGAGTGTGTCATTTCCTGGAAAACAATGTGAAAATGTTGATCACTCGTTTTGCACGTGTCCTATGAAAAGCTTTCTCAATTTTTATGTGGCTGCTGAAGAATAGCAGGGCAGGGGCACCCAGATGGGAATGACAGCGGGGTGCTGCGCCTGTTTGGGAACCGGAGCCTGGCGAGTGGGCAACGAAACTGCGCTCAGGAGCAGTGAACACGGCATGAACAGGACTGAACAGAGCTTCAAAGACCAACAGAGAATACAAAACCGAGATGATTTACATAGCTTCGTGATGGACATAAATAAGATCTTAATGGATAGCTTCACCTTTTGCTAAACCACTAAACGCTTCTAGAAGCCTAAATTGTTGGTCTCTATCTGTAGCTAGTTAGCTCGCGGATGGAGCTGTAGACGAACGCACATGTTGGGAGCAAAGGGCACGACAAATGTGGATTTAGCAAGTTCTGAGAAAGGCCTGTAGTAGTTACAATCCTGCTGCTAGTTGCCAAAGGAAAATTCTTGGTGAGTTGACAGTGAAACCTGGTGAAATAATGTAAAGATGTGACTAGATACTAGTGTTAGCAACAGTTTGCGCTAGCCGAGCTAACGTTAGCATTCGTGATTAGCGATAATTAGCCACCCTAACTGCGTTAGCATTAGCAACAACTTGCTGCGCTAACCGCACCAGGTATAGCAATAACCAGCCGCACTATTGTCTGCCAAAATTATTTATGTAACCTGTGCTAGCCCCAGTTGCACTGTTAGGAGCTGTGCTGGTTTTAGTCTGAAATATTTGATAATTGCTAATGATAGCATGGGTGTTGCAGGATTAAGGCCTGCTACTGTTAAACTGGTTAGCAGCTGTTTAGTCATTGTATTGTGTTTATAGTACACCCAGGGTGGTGTAGCTATCCTGCAAAGGTAATGTGTTAGCAGGGGGCTAGGTTTATGTAAGCTTGTGTTAAATTCCTTTATTTACCATACTGTGTAATTTTTTTTGCCAGTTAATTTAAAGTGAGCTAGTTGACCAAGGCAACAGGTTATGTATACCCATACAGAAATGTAATATATTCATTATTATATGTGAAACACTGTTGAATATATTGAAATACATTTTAAAATTAAAGCTGCAAGCAGCGTTGGGCGGGCCCTCGCACTTGTAAGCGCGTCCGCGCGTGAGCCGGCCGAGTTGCATGTTCTGGAGCTCTGCCGGTGCGGCTGTGAATTTCCTACGCGGTTCCGACGCCGCATGAAGGTGTTATATGTCACTTCCTGTGTCCCCTATGTGGAGCTACATAGCACTTGCCGCTATGAATATAAATCGGTATTGACGTGTAGATGTCTGCGGGGTGGGAGAGTTAACAAGCACGTAAAGTTTGTTTCAGATGTGAGCATGTACACTGAACAATAATGTACCCAAACAATAAAATAAATTCCTTTTATATTTCCCTGCCTTGTTGTTTATGTGTACATACAGAGGAAGAATGTGAGAACAGCACACATTTCATCGCTACTGTGTGTTAGAGCATGGGAGAACAGTGGATACTTTTAATACAGCCCACACCCCTAATACTGTGTAACTATAACAAGTAGAGAACAGAAGAAAAAGATGTTCTTTCTTTACAACTGTCTGCATAGCTTATTCATATTGTGTAATGAATGAAAATAAATAGGCCTACTAGGCTCCTCTCTACTTT
>NC_060168.1:4728690-4731777 GCF_021292245.1 Micropterus dolomieu | reverse complement strand
AGCAGATTCAATAGGGACCTCGCACGGTCGTGCTCGGGCCCTAAAAATCCGAGCAAATTCAATAGGGACCTCACACGGTCGTGCTCGGGCCCTAAATATAATCCGAGCAGATTCAATAGGGACCTCGCACGGTCGTGCTCGGGCCCTAAAAATCCGAGCAAATTCAATAGGGACCTCACACGGTCGTGCTCGGGCCCTAAAAATATAATCCGAGCAAATTCAATAGGGACCTCACACGGTCGTGCTCGGGCCCTAAAAATATAATCCGAGCAAATTCAATAGGGACCTCGGACGGTCGTGCTCGGGCCCTAAATATAATCCGAGCAAATTCAATAGGGACCTCACACGGTCGTGCTCGGGCCCTAAATATATTTTCAAAATGTCTTTCTAAAATCTTAAAGTTTAAAAATGATCATATTCCATGTGTAAATATATCTAAATATGTGTAGCAATATGTGTCATACATCATTTAATCAAGTGAGTTACTTTTTTAAAATGTATTTTTTGTTTCAACGCCAAGTTTACAATTTCTGAAGATATACTATAAATTGACTACATTCAAAAAATGTCTTCAAATAAACTTCAGGCTTGTGATATTTATTCAAAATACATACAGCTGTGTTCATTTTTACATTTTCAGTCAACACTTCAGATGCATTTCAATCCAATGAAACAATTATGAAGCTTCAGGAAAGAAATTTTAATTAAATTTCCTGATTTGATCTACTTTATCAGTACTACTGACCTTTTTAAGTGGATCAGGTACAAAACCGACTACATACCATAAAAACCATGGAACAGCTGCTAGTTAATGTAGCTAACCACAGTACAATTGTATTTAGTTATCCTAATGTTACACTTATGAGCTGTCTGTGATATTTCCTGTGTCTCACATGGCCCTGACTCTCCCTGTTCTGTGGTCACTTCATCTCACATCTACGAAAGCAACAAATGTTTATGAACACAGAACTGTCTTCAATGCAAACTCTGATGACATGCCGTTGGTCTAACAAAGTCTTTTTACTACGTGAGTTTTAGAATTTACTACGTCTAGTAGCTATCCATACAACTTACAACCTCGCCCTCCTCAGTTTTTTCTACTCTCGCTCCTGTGACCTCTGTGCTCTTCCTCTTAAATTACTGCAGGATGCTCGTCTCTGTGTGAAAATTTTGACTACTTTTAAATTGCTTATGGACATGTAACAAGTTTTTAAAGTCAAGGATGGTCCCAGACAGAGGCAAAAAATTACCCAGGAGTTTTCCCTGGTCGGTCCACTCTCCAGACGAAGCATTTGTCAGGGCCTCAGGGTCTTTAGAGACCTTTTTCCTGCATTCTTGAGAATTAGAAGTAGAGTACATAACTAAATGAGCCATTAAAATACATTTTCAAAACTAGAAACACCTCTCTAACACTCCTAAAGTAAAGTAATCACTTCTGAGCCCTTGGGTAGATAACTAAATGTCTTCATCAATCTAACCATAAACTGCTGCTTTGACTCTGTTCTGCTTTTGACCTCATCTCTGCTGTCTGTCTAATGTTCATCACGTCAGCGCTAGTACTGGTGCTGCTGGTAGAGTAATCAAAATCTTTACTCAATTACTCCCACAAAAAGTAAAAGAAAAAAATGACAAACCTACTCATGTAAAAGTATATATATATATACTATATATATATATATATAGTAATATATTTTATCTGCTGTTCATCAGGTTTGAAACAGCTGCAACATATTATTTCTAGGGAATGCAATTTGCTTTGCTGGCTGATTATCTTTAGCTATTTCTGTTTAACAATTATTTTCCTTTTTAAATCTCCATGAAGGTGTTGATAAGATCACTTTAAAATATCAGGCTTGCTGCCCAGGGCTATTGTTGCCTGTAAATTTTATTATGGACATGTAGCCAACCAAACCACTTGCTTTGCAGCAGCACAGGCAGCCAAAACAATGTGATTATTCCTAAAGCATCTAAATAATCTTTACAACGCAAAGAATGATTGTGCCAGTAACACGGAGCAGCTCTTGTTGAAGCAGGTAAACCTACATACAGAGGAAACTGTGCGTCCTGCCTAAAGCCCAACAGGACTGTTTTATCCACCATATTTTCTCTCTCTCTCTGTACATCTCCAAAATTATTGTTTCCTGAATAAATAACAGCTGGTAGCTGCTGAGTGAAAGCAATTAAACAGTAAACAATGTAAAAAAAACAAACAAAAGAACATGCTAATATCCATCAAAAGAATGCGATGCTCTTTTCAACAACAAGATACTGTTAATATATCAGAATCATTCTAGTGATCATCAGACTTTGAAGTTACAGTGTGAAGTTTACGTTTGCTCTGCAGAGACTAAAGACGCTTTTAATGCACCGTTAATGGAAAGTAGGCTGAAACTGAAAAGGTTTTTGTCTGATTTTCTAAATGTTTACATCTGCCCAACTCATTCATATCTGTGATAAGCGCCCGTCTCTGTACCACAAAGGAGACCTGCGTTCTTCTGCGTAACTGCGCGCACAGCCTGGCTGACAGCTCATTCGGTTAATGGAGCCTATAGCAGATTACAGACTGGTGAAGTTATGAAGGTATGAATGGAAACTGTAGCGAAATTAAAAGTAGATTACAGGCCCACAGAAAATACTGGATTAAAGAGTAAAAGCAGGCTACAGTTTTAAAAAAGGATCGTGAAAAGGTGCCAATTACTAATTTTATTTAATTTATTTATTTAGCAAAATTATGTTACTTGTAACAAGTCACTACCTACCCTACAGCAGGCGTCCCCACTGCTGTTTTCAGGTACAAAAAGAACAGCACAAAATTAAGGTAATATTAAGGCTTTGCTGTACCTGCTTCGAGCGAACTCTTTTTTTCTCCCTTAACTTTTCAGCACCACATTTGCCTTCTGATGCATATTTTCTATAGGCCTACATGATTTTTGTCCGTGTTTCAACCGTTTAATCATGTCTGATGCGGAGTGTGTGATTGATTGATTAACTAGTCACTCAAACCGCCTGGCTATCCATCTCCAAAATCGCCGGGAAAAGTGATGGGGACAAAGCAGATTTTGAAATGTGGGGGGGGGGGGGGGGGTC
>NC_060168.1:4722556-4728590 GCF_021292245.1 Micropterus dolomieu | reverse complement strand
TTAAAATATCAGGCTTGCTGCCCAGGGCTATTGTTGCCTGTAAATTTTATTATGGACATGTAGCCAACCAAACCACTTGCTTTGCAGCAGCACAGGCAGCCAAAACAATGTGATTATTCCTAAAGCATCTAAATAATCTTTACAACGCAAAGAATGATTGTGCCAGTAACACGGAGCAGCTCTTGTTGAAGCAGGTAAACCTACATACAGAGGAAACTGTGCGTCCTGCCTAAAGCCCAACAGGACTGTTTTATCCACCATATTTTCTCTCTCTCTCTGTACATCTCCAAAATTATTGTTTCCTGAATAAATAACAGCTGGTAGCTGCTGAGTGAAAGCAATTAAACAGTAAACAATGTAAAAAAAACAAACAAAAGAACATGCTAATATCCATCAAAAGAATGCGATGCTCTTTTCAACAACAAGATACTGTTAATATATCAGAATCATTCTAGTGATCATCAGACTTTGAAGTTACAGTGTGAAGTTTACGTTTGCTCTGCAGAGACTAAAGACGCTTTTAATGCACCGTTAATGGAAAGTAGGCTGAAACTGAAAAGGTTTTTGTCTGATTTTCTAAATGTTTACATCTGCCCAACTCATTCATATCTGTGATAAGCGCCCGTCTCTGTACCACAAAGGAGACCTGCGTTCTTCTGCGTAACTGCGCGCACAGCCTGGCTGACAGCTCATTCGGTTAATGGAGCCTATAGCAGATTACAGACTGGTGAAGTTATGAAGGTATGAATGGAAACTGTAGCGAAATTAAAAGTAGATTACAGGCCCACAGAAAATACTGGATTAAAGAGTAAAAGCAGGCTACAGTTTTAAAAAAGGATCGTGAAAAGGTGCCAATTACTTTTTTTATTTTATTTATTTATTTTGCAAAATTATGTTACTTACTAAGTCACTACCTACCCTACAGCAGGCATCCCCACTGCTGTTTTCAGGTACAAAAAGAACAGCACAAAATTAAGGTAATATTAAGGCTTTGCTGTACCTGCTTCGAGCGAACTCTTTTTTTCTCCCTTAACTTTTCAGCACCACATTTGCCTTCTGATGCATATTTTCTATAGGCCTACATGATTTTTGTCCGTGTTTCAACCGTTTAATCATGTCTGATGCGGAGTGTGTGATTGATTGATTAACTAGTCACTCAAACCGCCTGGCTATGAGCCATCTCCAAAATCGCCGGAAAAAGTGATGGGGACAAAATAGATTTTGAAATGTGGGGGGGGCATGTCCCCCTCATGTATAATGGCTCCTATACGCGTATGGCATAGCACATGCCTCCGACTCCCAAATCTGCAAAGATAAACTTTCTCACCAAGAGGGCATCATCATCTTTAAGGATTACAGTTTGAGAGTTTCTCTTGGTCTCCCTGGTATAACTCTCTGCATGTATTATTTCACCATCAACTACTACTCTATCATAGTAATTGACATGGTCTTTCTTAAGAGTGTACACAAGAGCGTGAAGTGCCAGATAGTCATCATGTTCTAGCAATTTCCTTTGTGGTCTGCCAAGTGCAATGACCCCTTCAAACTGTTCAACCATTTGAACTGACTTCTTTGATGTAGTTAAAATCTCAAATGTGTCTTTGACCTCAAAGTGGGCATTACCCATCAAAGATTTACTATAGACTGAAAGTGCCTTCTCCAGCAGAAATCTTATGCAAAGCTGTAAAGCTACACCCTGTGTGCTTTTTACCATCTCAAGCAGTTCTCTGTTATAGTTTTCAAACACAAAGGCAGAGTGAGCCCAGAGTTGCCCCCAATCGTTAACACTCTGTGTCAGATGCAGACAAAGATGAATGCTGAATGTCATGTTACAGATACCATAAAGTCCCTCTGCTTCTTGTACAAACGTGTTGAGCAGTTTTTCAGCCTCTTTGATCTCTTGTGAAGTGACTGATTCCAAGAGGAGCAAACGGGCAGCTGTGGCTCAGGCGGTAGAGCGGGTTGGCAGTTAATCGGAAGGTTGACGGTTCAATCCCTGGCTCCCCCTGGTTGCATGTCAAGGTGTCCTTGGGCAAGATACGAACCCAGATTTGCCCCTGGCGGCTGTTCCACCGGTGTGTGAATGTTAGTTTCCGTTTGAGCACTTAGGCTCAGTGTATGAATGTGTATGACTGGTGAATGCAGATGTAGTGTAAAAGCGCTTTGAGTGGTCGAAAACACTAGAAAGGCGCTATACAAATACGGAGCATTTACTAACATACTTGATATGTTTTAGCCAGTGGACAGAAACCTTTCAGGGAATGTGCCCTTTAACACGGGTACACTGTAAAAGAACAACCACATGTACCACTCGTGCTTTCCAAAAATGTTAAGTTATGGGTCGAGGGATTCTAGTATATGTATGTATAATGAAAGTCAATCATCCACTTTTGATACCGACCTTCCAATATGCCACGGCATTCCGCTGTTCTCACTGCAGAACCACAGGTTTGCGTAGGCCCTAGCAACACTAAGTAGGACACAATGCATGTAGTCTGGAACACAGCCATGTATGATCTTAAAGCCTGGCAACAAAGACAGTACTGAGGGTCCTTTAACACGCATTACAGGAGTGGACTACTCCAGTGCTCTTTCAGCAAACTTGATGATTGAAGGGGTAAACCCTTGTTTGCCCTTTTCCTTTTTGTACCATGACTCCTCTCTCTGTACACAGAATGAACACCCAAATTCCCCATTGAACTGTTTGAAATTTTGTAGAAGTGGCCTGGCAACAGAATCACTGACTAGCACCAAAGGAAACACTTTAGTTATGTGTTTTACATGTCCAACAAACCATTTAAAGCCAGCCTGTTGCAAGTGAACACATTCTTTCACAAAAGGTTCAAGAAATGTATTCATGTTTGGCTTTTTATCACCAACCCACAAGGTGGCAAGCGTGACATGTTTTGATCTTACTGCTGGGTCAACTTCATTAATGATAGAGAGCAAGGGCAAATTTCTCATCAGACTGCATCACAATGGAGCACTGTCTACAAACTGGATGAAACCGAAAATGATTTCTGACTTCACCGAAGGTTTTGTAGAATAAAAGTACTTGGATGTGGACACGACATGTTTTTCACTAACTGCATTAATGACCTTAAGCATGTTTTCAATAGCTGCATCAGTTAGATTATGTTTTAACTTTAATGCCAACATCAATAATTCATGCTGCTTCCTTTGGTCAGCATCACCTGAACTGCTGGGCTGAAGACTCGTACATGAGTTCTGATACATAAAAACAAAGTGGTCATGTCGTGAGACAGAACAACTCATGAGGTTACAAAAAAACAACACAATGCATGGAGGTATCCCCAAAAAGCTTTTATACACTATATGGATTATTCTTCAGTAGTTGCAAACTGTCATGTTCTTGTTACTTGTGCAATTAATAATAAACACAGACTGACACCCATTGGACTGCTGAGATGAAGACAAGTAGATATCTCATTTATCCCATTCCTTTGGTTTGCAGGTGTCCCTCTGTTCATTTTTTCCACAATGCCATTTTGTCTAGAATGGGCTATGGTTAAACACCACAGCCCTGCCAATGAAGAACATCCTTTTTTAAAGTAGCATTATCATTGTAACATCTGAAAAACAATACAGACAACAAATTATTTTCAGTTTAACAAAACCTACTTGAATTGGCAGTCGCATCTTCCTCCATATGTGAACATTTTTCATCAGCTAATTTTGCCCTAGAAAGTGAAAATTTGTTAATTTATTTTTAAGGAATTCTTGAATTCAGGCTAGCACTTATTACTCTCCCAATAAACAGGATATTCCTTTTCCATAAAAACACAATTCTGATATGTTAAAGTCAAGTTTGATACAAAGAAAGAATCACTGCAATGATATGGATATGTTGAGTTTTTTCAGTTTTGTCTATTTTAATACAGTATTCATAGGCTTTTACATATGACACATGAGTATTGTGTTAAGCCTGCTGGGAAACTGGAGGTGATTGGGAGGGCAGTGACTAATTTAATAGCAACTCCACTGTCATGAAAACTGCCTTTATGAAATTAAAACTTTCATAATAAGTTTTATTTCATTATATCATTTAATATTTAAAATAAAATCAAAGGTTTTTAAAATAATGAACTAACATTTCAGAATGAGTCAAGTTTTAATAATCTATTCATTTGACAATATACTGGATTGCTTAACTTCAAACAAAGATCTGAACTTTGTAAGAGAACCAGGTTCCAGTTTGGGTTCAGGAGGCAGACACCATCTCCACATTTAAGAGTAGGCTTAAGACTTTCCTCTTTGATAAAGCTTATAGTTAGGGCTGGCTCAGGTGAGTCCTGAACCATCCCTTAGTTATGCTGCTATAGGCCTAGACTGCCGGGGGATTTCCTATGATGCACTGAGCTCCTCTCTCCTCTACTTTCTCTCCCTCTGTATGCAACCTCATCCCATTATTGCATGTTACTAACACAACTTCTCCCCTTTCCGGTAGTCTTGTGCTTTCTCGTCCCTCTCCTCTCTCCTCCTATCACTTCCTGCAGGTTTTCTGGCTCTGGAGCTGTGGAGTCTGGATCTGTGGCTGCGGGTCACCTGCTGCTCCTGTGTTCCTGCTCGACACCCTCTGCTGCAACGACTATTGTTACTAATCCTATTGTTATTATTGTTATTATAATCATTAACATTACGACTGTTACCATTAACACTATTATAAATATCTGTACCATTTTTCATTTAGTCTATAGCAACATCACCTTTACTGTCTGTACCTCTGTGTGTGTATATTGTGTAGGCTGCCTCCCTCCCCTCTCTCTCTCCTTCCATCCCTCTCTGTTCCTCTCCTGCCCTCTCTCTCTACCTCTCTCTCCTTCACCCCAACCGGTCGAGGCAGATGGCCGCCCACCCTGAGCCATGGTTCTGCTCGAGGTTTCTGCCTCTTAAAAGGAAGTTTTTCCTTGCCTCTGTCGCCTAGTGCTTGCTCTTGGTGGGAACTGTTGGGCTTCTGTAAATAGCATCATAGAGTACGGTCTAGACCTACTCTTTTATGAAAAGCGCTGTGAGATAACTGTTGTTGTGATTTGGCGCTATATAAATAAAATTGAATTGAATTGAAAGTTACAGATAAATTCTAACATTAAATGCTAAAATTAACAAGATTACAATGTATGATTCAAACTTGTATTCTATACAATTAACTATACAATTGTATTTAATCTATCAAGATCACAAATAATAATATAATAATAATAATCCTTATTTGTAGAGCACTTTTCAAAAACAAGTTACAAAGTGCTTTAACAAGTGTAAAGAATAATAGAAAAAACAAGATAAGAGCATGAAAAATTAATATAAAATTAGTAAAATACAATAAAAGGGATAAAATAAAGTCAAATAAGATCGGGAAAGGCTCTCCTATAAAAGTATGTTTTAAGAAGGGACTTAAAAGAGTTCACTGTCTCAGCCGACCTGATTTCCTCGGGCAGGCTGTTCCAGAGCCTCGGGGCCCTGACAGCAAACGTTCTGTCACCTTTAGTTTTCAGTCGAGACTCTGGAACAGACAACAGACCTCTGCCCGAGGATCTCAAGGTATGTGCTGGTGCGTATGGGACTAAAAGGTCAGAAATATAACAAGGCGAGAGGCCATGAAGAGCTTTAAAAGTGATCAATAGAATTTTAAAGTCAATTCTAAAACATACTGGGAGCCAGTGTAATGAAGCTAAAATAGGAGTAACATGGTCATATTTCTTTGTTCTGGTTAAAAGCCTGGCAGCTGAGTTCTGGACAGTCTGGAGTCGATCAATAGATTATTGCTGTTGCAATAATCCAGGCGTGATGAGATGAAGGCGTGTAAAATGGTCTCGGTGTCCTTAAAAGTTAACATAGATCGAATTTTAGCTATATTTCTAAGTTGATAAAAACATGATTGAACAAGCTTTGTGGTGTGCTGCTCGAAATTTAAATTACTATCAAACCAAACACCAAGGTTCTTTGCCACAGGCTTAATGTGATTTACTAGGGAACCAGCAGATGGCAGTATTTGATTTGCCATCTGCTGAGACCC
>NC_060168.1:4712554-4722456 GCF_021292245.1 Micropterus dolomieu | reverse complement strand
CAAAACTTCCTATTTGACAGGTAGGATGAAAACCATTCTAGGACAGTACCAGAGATCCCCACCCAGTGCCTCAGTCTGTCTAACATGATGTTGTGATCAATGGTGTCAAAAGCAGCGCTAAGGTCCAGGAGTACCAGGACTGAGGACATGCCTTCATCAGCAGACATTAAAAGGTCATTGGTGACTTTAAGCAGGGCAGTCTCAGTCTGTGGTACTTCCTGAAACCAGACTGAAACTTTTCAAATATTTTATTTTCCAGTACAGTGAGCAGCTGTTTGGACACAATTCTTTCTAGAATCTAGGCAGTTATTTTAAAATTATGTGGGAGGGAGGGATCTAAACCAGGTTTCTTTAAAAGTGGGTTCACGCAAGCCGTTTTAAAATAATCAGGGACACAACCAGTAGATAGGGAGCTGTTGAAAACAGAGATCAAATGGGGCCCAACAGAATCTATTACTTTCAGTAAAAACTTTGTAGGTATTACATCAAGTGGGCTGGAGGACACTCTCATTTGTGATACTGTTTTTAAAAGCTCAGACAAGTCGATGGGATAAAACTGGTTAAAACTCTCTTGTTGCTGGTGAGGAACCTCTGAGTAAGAGGCCGCAGGGGTAATAGAGGCTCTGACTGACCCTACCTTATTGGTAAAATAAGATAAAAACAATTCACGGTCATCATTACTTCCAGCTGAGGCACAAGGAGGGGTTGGGTTTACCAGCTGATCCAGTCTTAAACAGAAACCTGGGGTTGTGTTTATGTGTAGTAATGAGTTCAGAAAAATAGTGTGTTCTCGCATCCTTAACCATGTTATTGTAGTTAATTAATAAATCCTTCAGACTGAGGTAATGGACTTGGAGACTGGATTTTTTCTATCTGCGCTCTGCTTTCCTGCATTCCCTTTTTAGGCTGCGAATGCTGTCATTTATCCAGGGTTGCTTACTAGCTTTAGACGTAGGCCTAACCTTTAGAGGAGCAGTAATATTTAGTGACAACAAGCAGATATGATTTAAGTGATCGACCAGATTGTTGGTGTTGGAATCAGACAGGTGTTGGCTTTGGCTCTGAAAGAATGCGCAAAACTTTGAAACACTTTGTTCATTAAAGATGCGAGAACACACGGAGCTTGGTGAGGCGGCATGAGTGACAGGCGAATCGCAGCAAAAAACAATACATCTGTGGTCAGATATGGTCATGTCCACTAATTCCACAGAGAAAATGCTGACACCCAGGGTAAAAACCAAGTCCAGTGTATGACCATGGTTATGTGTTTGTTATATTTAAAAAGTCAGTTGCATTAACATGTGGGTGGGGTCATCAACATGAATATTAAAATCGCCACAAAGAACAATTCTGTCATAAAACCAGAGTAGATAAAAATTCAGGAAGTTCTGATAAAAATCCTCCAGGCAGTTTTGGGGGGCGATAAATTATAACAAATATGATAGGTTGCAGCCCTCCAAGTTTAAAAGTGAGAACTTCAAAGGAGTTAAATTCATCAAAGCGTACTTGATGACATTTTAAATATTTCCTATACACGCTCACTAGCCCACCACCACGACCACTGACCCTCGGTTGACTAAAACAATCATATTGAGGCGGACACAGTTCAGCTAGCTGGCTATAGTCATTCATTTCCAACCAGGATTCAGTTAAAAACATAAAATCTAGATTTGCAGACAAGATAAAATCATTTAAGATAAAAGTCTTACTTGACAGAGATCTCACATTGAAGAGAGACATTTTAAATGTGTTTGTTCTAGGTACTGGAGTTGGTGCAGTTGTCCTAATTCTTAAGAGATTACTAATATTTCTGTGTGGGATGTGCACATTTCGGTTTACAGGTCTATGCGTGATGATGACAGGAATAGAAGTCTTTGGAACAGCGCTGGGAGCAGACGGCTTACTTGCCAGCAGGTGGAGACAGTTGTTTGTGGCAGTGGAAAAGTTAAAAAGACGGTTAAAATCTGATTTTGTCAGCTCAGACTGCTGAAGAGCTGTGTCATTTGTTCCCACATGGACTATCACTCTTGTGATGGAGGACGGGAGCGACGGCATTAGGTCCTGGAGTTTTTTTAAAATGTCAGCCGTGGTGGCACTGGGGAAGCAGTGAGTGGTAGCGTTAAAGAAACGGAGGTTTCTGGTTATGGAGTCACCAATTTATGTGGTTGGGGAGCGTCTGAGCACAGCCTCCTTCAGGATCCTACATCGGGAAGCGGAGGTTTTTGACCGGGATGACGGCCGCCGATCAGGCCCAGCGGCAGACCGGCGGCCCAGCGCGGGAGATGTAGCCGGTGAAGAAGATGCAACAGTATCGGCAGGCACTGTCCGCCGAAAGAGATCCGTATCAGGGAGACTCGAAGCCCCAGGTGCATCCGCTAGATGGACCGGAGTGTCGTTAGACAGGGCTGCGTAGCGGTTGGAGAGGCCGATGTGCGGAGGAGAGGCAGCCCCATCCGAGCCTCTCTTGCAGCCACGGACCACCACTTCAGCCCAGGTTGACTGATGCTTTGGAGTCGAGCAGGAGGAAAGCCTGGGAAGGCTAGAGGGGTCCCATAACACGGTGTCCTGGATGTTAGCGGTTGCGCTAAGAGAAACAATCTGTTTGGCTTGTACTGAAGCTACATCCATAAAGCCAGTCAGCAGGGAATCTTTCTCTTTGAGTTCCTCTGAAAGTCGTCGGATGTCTTCCATAAGGTCAGCAATCTTCTTGTTCACTTTCTTAAGGAGTGAGCAGTCCTCATGGGGCAGAGTTACCTCGGCTAGCATAGTCACCGGAGCTTTGTTGTGGTCAGTAGCGTTTATGCCGTTTTTATGGTCATCTAGCTTAAAATTAATGTCGGATGACTAAAATCCTTAACCCACGTAAAACTTAAGTTAAAAACTTAAGTTAAATAAAAAGGATATAAAAAATGTAACGAAAAAGAGTGGATTAAAACTGGATAAGAGTCCGGTTTAAGACGGAGCTTCCAACAGGTAGCTACAGATAATATGGAGCTGGTAGTCACAGCTCCGTAATGTTAGCTGCTCAGACTCCCCATGACCGCGCTGGAAACAGAGTCCGCTGTAACTTTATTTTTTTTTTATAGTCACTAACAGTTACTGTGTAACGTTACTACCTGCATTGAAGCCGATCTAGCGGCTCGCTCCCCGGTGTGTGTGTGTGGGTGTGTGCGTGCGGTTGGGGATGTCAGTAGCTTAACTTACACAGTCAAAGCCCTGCTGTTTATCATGTCAGTGTTAACATTACAGGCTATGTTACTGTTAGCCGCTGTTGTGATGTAACATTATTCATACTTGGCGGCAACAAGTATTTACCGACAGACACCTAAATTAATTTATTTTTCTGCCAAATCGAACTTGCTGCTTGGAAGTTCCCGGTGAACTGGACATTTTCATAACGCCACGATGCCAGAGGCTTCAGAGCTGACGGCAGGTTCCGGAAAAGTGACGTACTTCTTCAGTATGCCGATATGCAAATTATATGCAAACTATGCTCTACTTACCTCTCCCCTCAAACCCCTCCTCTCCACACCAAAACAGTGACAGAAGGTTGAAACTGTAAATCAGTGACACTGACATTGTAAAAAAAATGTGTCACTGAAAAAGAGTGACATGAAGAAAAAATCTGAGGATTGTCATTGAAAAATACAAATAAATCCCAATAAAATAAAATAATAAGATTGTAAGATTTTAATTTAATTTTCTTTTTTCAGTGCCAATACTTGTTTCAATGCCAATACAACTGTTTTCAATACAAATGTTTCAATGCCAATGTTTCCTTTTTCAGTTCTGCTTTTGTTTTCAATGCCAGTTCTTATTTTTGATGCCAAATTTTAAAGTCACCGTTCTGGCTCCATACATCTCACACACAGTGAAATCTTCCCATGTCACAGTATAGTCTTCTTGCAATTGGAAAGGGGTTAGATTTGATCTGTAAATGCTTCTATTACTTCACTTGTCTATCAACTCATTGTTAAATTACCCCAAACTTTCTGTGATGAGCCTGTCACATAAACACTGTTATCCTGTCACTAATTAAATGTGTAAGATCTTTAAAAAGGAGACAATTTCTGTACGTACAAAATAACTTCATCAGAACAACATCAACTAACTTTGGACTAATCCAAATGTTTTTTCTCTTTTTCTTATTCTTTGTCTGGTGTCCTTTTGTAGATGCCGTCATAAAACGCCATGAGAAGGCAACTGTTGGACAACTGGGCCAGGCCATGAATTCTAAGTTAGCAGAACTGAGGTTCCAAAATAAAAGAAAGGAAACATTATAGGCTGGTCTCAACCCATGTTCAAGTCTCTATGTATGACTCATGTTCCTGTGAGATGTGGTCAGTCACACAAGTATTGTTTCAATTCCAAGTTTGCATTATAACTAACTTACTAATGTCTTAGTCAAAATTGGATAGTTGTTGCTGGCTTGGCTCAAGGAGTTATGTTTTTCATGGGCAGTAAACATTTTATATACTGTCTGTTTATTTTTGGTACATACATTTTTTGTGTATGTGTATTAGTAAGTGTGACATGTAACTTCTGAAAACATTCAATGTTCAAATGCAAGCAAATGTAGTTTATATCAAATAGATCTATTAGATTTGTCTGGAAAATGTTTTTTAAATGATGATTATATTATAAATTTATAAATGTAAATAAAATGAATTATTATAAATAATTAATAATATAAAATTAAAGGAACCACTTGTCTAATTAGAGGCACTTTAAAATAGAAAAACTTTAAAACCTACAAACCCATAATAAGACTAAATAGTGAAATTAATGAGTGCCTGATTGATAAAAGAAACCCAAATTAGTATTCCAACCTGAAATATAATAGGATGACACAAACAAGCTAGTTACTTACCTGATAGGTGGGTTCCCAACTAGACCTGAAAGTAAGAGAAACAAGTGTTGAAGGTACAATTTGGATTTGTGTATATGATGTGGAATAATTGTTATTTTATATGCTGGATGTTATAAGGAAAAGAAACGGCTAATTAAAGAACAAAGAACAAAATTGCACTGAATAAATATTTTATTTTTCTTACCTGTTCAAACGTTATCAGTGAGTCTGTGTCTTGTTTCACCTTTGTGCTGCCTGATAACCATTTCTCCCGAGCGACCTAGACTTCTGAGACGCTGGCCCATATCGAGTGTTTATTCCATATCTTATTTGTTATATCGGTGAGTTATTTAATTACTTCTGGTTGTTACACATTTCTACTGGCTCAGATTTTACAAAATGTACATGTAATATGATTACGTCTTTTCTGTGTGTACTGTAACGGAATACAGTTACTTTTTTGGTATCCTGATTACGTAATGCCGTTACATGTAATCCGCTTCCCCGACCCTGGATACTGTCACACTCTGCCTGTCTGCCATGCGGTGTTTTGCACTTTTGTGTTTAGTTAGCGTTATTTTGGTCTATTGGGTTTTGGGGGTTTGTCTTGTCTTTCGTCTAGTGTTCGGTAACCTGTGTCATGTCTGTTACCCCAGTGATCCCTCTGCATGTCTGCCTCTGTTTTCCCCTGCTCTCTCTCTCTCTCTCTCCCTACCTGTGCCTCGTTAGTCTCATGTCTGTCACCTGTGTTGCTCCTGCCCTGCTCGTTAGTCCGTGTGTGTGTATGTATATATATATATATATATACTGTATATACCTGGTGTTTCTGTCTTGTCTTTGTTGGGTCATTGTTTATTGTCACCCGGTGTTGTAGTTTGTTCTCGTGTCTCCAGCCTTACTCACCGTGTCTCCCTGTTACCCTGCTCAGTTTTGGATTCTGGTTTTCACCCTTTTGTATTTCTGTTGGACAGCCTTTGTTTTTGGACTCAGTCAATCAGCCACTCTGTTTGTAAGTGTGCTCGCCTTTTGTTATATTAAAACCCTTCACTGAACTGCACCTGCTAGCCTTCGTGTCCTGCGTTTGGGTCCTCCAACCTGCTCAACCCTGCCTTCACCACAAAACCCTGACAGATACAGTCATCGGTCATAGTGAAATATAACATCTGTTTTGTTTGTTCCCATTACAAATTCTCCTTTTGTCACCTTTGACTGAAACTGTATTACTTTTGCAATAAAGATAGCATATAAAGCATGTTCTGTTTGGTTTGCAGGTTTTTAATTTTAGAGTGTAGATTTGATTTATTTGTTTAGAAAAAGAAAAAATACTAGTCTTAATGAATTTTTCTACATTTTATGCTTTTAGAAAATTGACAGTGAGCAGATTTCAGGAAATGAGGGGTGGGAGGGAAGGGGAACAATATGCAACAATGGTCCACAACCAACTAAGACAGACATTGACGTTTGTTAGACTGACCTTTCAAACTGTCAAGACCATAACTGGTGAGGCAGAGACACGAGATAAAGCAAACCCCAAAATGTGGGCTTTATTTTTTTACAACTATGTCCAGTGATCATGACATACAGCATAATACAGTTTTTCTCAATTGCTTGAACACTATAACCAGGTTATTGAACAAATATTTTAAAACCATAACTTTCATTTTTCAAAAAACACACCCATTTCCCTAAACTCTACACACAAATCCCTTCATTTCTCATAGCCTACACCGTGCAGTCATTGAGAAAACACTAACCTTCAATATCGTTCACTCAATCAGCGCAGCTTGAGCTCAATTAGCACACAGCTACCCAGGTGGAAACACAAACAGTCAAAATTGATAACGCACCAATCGGAAGCTTCAACTGATAGATAAAAGGGCCAGAGTCTGTTCATTCAGTTTTGGAACAAAGGATCCAGAGAAATCTGAAGGAAGACATAGAGGACACCAGAGAGGTGGGGGAGGAAGATTAAGAAGAGGAAGAGCAGTATGGAGAGGAGTAAGAGGTGAAGGAAGAGGAACAGTAGGAGTTGGAGGAGGAGATGGGATAGGATTAAGATGAGGAGGTGGAGGAGGCAGAGCAGGAGGAGGGCGGAGGAGGAGGGAAATGGAGGAAGAGTAGGAAGAAGAGGTGGAGAACAAAAATCTCTGGCCTGTCCTTAACAAAGACAGGATGCTGGGGCAGAACATTTGTTGTTTGGTGTGTTGTACTGTACAGCGCACTAAGGAATAAAAAATGTGCAAATGTTTACATTTGTAATTCCTTTTGTTGTGTTCATCATGTGAAAAGGTTTTTGAGGGGTAGAACCACAAGCAACATTACTAATAACCAGTTTTTGTAGGATTGTTTTGTTTTGAATTTATCTCAGCAGGGTGCCAGACTGTGTTGTAGTGTGTGTGTGTGTGTGTGTGTGTGTGTGTGTTTTTGAGTTCTTGAGTTCAAATGTAAATGCTCCGTACTTGTATAGCGCCTTTCTAGTCTTTTCGACCACTCAAAGCGCTTTTACAGTACATCTGCATTCACCATTCACTCACATTCATTCACTGAGCCTAAATGCGAAATGTTTTGAGTGGAGAGCTTTGTTTTCACCTGAAAATAGGACGTTTGGCGAATCGGGTGAGAAGTTGTGGATTTGTGTTTAGAGTTTCAAGAAAAAGAGGCACAATTTCAAGAAATGTGTTTAAGCAATTGAGAAAAACTGTAACACCAGTAGAATTAATCAGGACCAGCTACTATGACAAGATTTACCACACATGCCGAAACAAAGGACAGACTTTTATAGTACCCACCCTTGCTACTAAAAATAAGGGCAATAATGGTACATGCAAGGTTCCATTTGTCGAATCAGTCACTCTTTTGGCAAAACCTTAAACAAGTTCAGGAAGTTGTGTTGGAAAACCGTAAATACATGCGGCAAATGTTAAACACAACTACAACACAGCTGTCATCTTTTACACACAACTTTTTCTGCACACTTGTTTCTAATGATGTGATCAAACCAGAATGTGGTCAAGTCCCTGGCCAGTGTAGTGGCAATGTCACCCTTTGACCAAGCTCTAAGTAAGGGACAGGTTCTCTACTGTCATTCAACCTTGGGGCCATATCACACTGAACATTGTCTTACTTTTCTGGGTGGTCTTTGGAATTTTGTGTTTGATCGTGAGCAACAGGATCATCAGCTGGCAGTACATCTTGTCTATGGGACAGTGTCAGCAAGTTCAACATCAACCAGTGATTCATACATGTTTACCTTCACCCATAAAGCCCTTACTTCGATCTAAAAAAGGATTTTTCTCTGCCTGGTGGTGGAAGGTTTACGACCAAAATTAATTTACTAGGGGAAATCTCTTACAGACAATGGAATTGGCCTGTGGTGAGATACAGGTGCTGGTCATATAATTAGAATATCATCAAAAAGTTAATTTATTTCAGTAATTCCATTCAAAAAGTGAAACTTTTACACACAGACTGATATATTTCAAATGTTTATTTCATTTAATTGTGGTGATTCAAACTGACAACTAATGAAAATCCCAAATCCAGTATCTGAAAATTGTGTGGGTGTTCTTACAGTCAGGCTGCATCCAGCACACCTGAGGGTTTTCCTCCTTTGCTCGGCAAGAGACAAGGTTGCATGTGATGTGGAGGTCCTCTGGCCGGACCCAGCACAAAGACGTGATGCTGAGGCAGAATGAATCTCTTTTTTTGTGGCGGCAAAACATTTTTGAGTGTAATGTACTTTTAATTTAGAGGGTTTTTTTGTTCTTTGGGCTTACAGTACTGTAAGTGCTGAATATTGATTTTGAGAAAGGAGAGGCTTGGTCCAATGAAAATTAACAAAAAGATTTAATTACAAAATTGGTGAATTAAAGACGGCATTATAGAACAAACAAAAACACTGCAGTGGACTGAAGAAGCTTCTCTGTAAGGATCCACAGTTTCTTGTCAAGTCCTAACAGACTGAGCTAAAGCCGCCCCCAGCAGTGGCCTGAAAAGTTGCTTCTCCTCCCAGATTCACAGCTTACAGTCCCGATTCTCACAAAATGAGTTGTTTATATCCTCCAGGTATGTGGGCGGGTCCTTTTTTCCTCCACATGGCTTAGGTCCATAGTCATTGGTCATTTGGTTGCTTTCTTCCTCACCCAATTAGGAAGGGTGTACCATTATTGTATTCATTACTTTTGGTCAGACAAAGGAGCGTCGATCCAAGACGTGAAACCCCCCTTCAGTCTACAGGAATAAACGGTCTTTTGCTCTAAACCAGTGGCTCTTAACCTGGGGGTCGGGACCCCCTTGGTTCTCGCAACCTGGTCCCAAGGGTGTCGCGAGAATGCTGCTCCTAGTCACACAAAAATAGAAAAAGAATAACTTAAAAATAACTAGATGGACTATAGTTGTGAATGGAATCACTTTGAGTGGACACAATATTTTGCACTGTTTAATCCAGTAGCTGGCGGTAATGCCAACCGCTATGAAACGACAAAGATAGCCTACGGCCCCAATCAGACAGAAAGCGCTTTGCGGGTTCGAAAACGCGAGGCGCACAGCAATGGCCTGTGGTTGAATTTAGAAAAGAGCAAAGCACTGCGTTTTTTTAATGTTGCTAGGCAACCACTGAATCAGCTGTCCTGTCAGTCTAATCAAAGATTTTAGCGCCAGCAATCTGTAATCTTTGGTTTGCCGCTAATTACAGTTTTTCTCAATTGTTTACACACAAATTCTGGTACTTGAGACACAATGACCACAACATGTAACTCATTCACCAACCCCCTGAACCAATTCTACTAAACTACAAGCACAATTCCTGCTTTACACTCAAATTGTAGTTCTAGAACACACTTTTTTCAAAACACTACACACAATTCTCTGCTTTTGACACAAGTTTCATGCAGAAAATATCTTGTTTTCACAAGGAACACACTGCCATTCAAATATGCACACTGACTCATCACAAGGGCAAACACCCGTCACACAGTTTTCCAATTAGCAATCAGAGCTTTAGCATAAAAGGGCAACAGGTGAGCTCTTCAATGGAGCAATGGATGCCAACATT
>NC_060168.1:4708659-4712454 GCF_021292245.1 Micropterus dolomieu | reverse complement strand
ATTTTCATTCGTTACACAATATGAATAAGCTATGCAGACAGTTGTAAAGAAAGAACATCTTTTTCTTCTGTTCTCTACTTGTTATAGTTACACAGTATTAGGGGTGTGGGCTGTATTAAAAGTATCCACTGTTCTCCCATGCTCTAACACACAGTAACGATGAAATGTGTGCTGTTCTCACATTTTTCCTCTGTATGTACACATAAACAACAAGGCAGGGAAATATAAAAGGAATTTATTTTATTGTTTGGGTACATTATTGTTCAGTGTACATGCTCACATCTGAAACAAACTTTACGTGCTTGATAACTGTCCCACCCCGCAGACATCTACACGCCAATACCGATTTATATTCATAGCGGCAAGTGCTATGTAGCTCCACATAGGGGACACAGGAAGTGACATATAACACCTTCATGCGGCGTCGGAACCGCGTAGGAAATTCACAGCCGCACCGGCAGAGCTCCAGAATATGCAACTCGGCCGGCTCACACGCGGACGCGCTACAAGTGCGAGGGCCCGCCCAACGCTGCTTGCAGCTTTAATTGGAAAATGTATTTCCTATATGCAAAAAACATTTTCTGTAACTAAATGCCCTGGACGCTCTTAATTTTTTTGATGAAGTGCTCTGTAGTGTTTTACATATTGACTGTTTATGTTTTTAAAGCATTGTTTGATTTCGAGCACAGATCACATGGTTTTGAGGCGATTGTTTGATTTTGCCAGAAGTTTCAGGGTTTTTGTGAATGTAGTTTAAAGATTGGGTTTTGTGTATAAGGTTTAGACAAAATGGATGAAGGTTTTGAGAAATGTGTCTTAGCAATTGTGAAAAACTGTAGTTGTTCTGAGTTCTTCCTACAGGTGGTGGGGTCAATCCAACCACCAAGCATCTGGCATAAATAACAGCAGATATAGAAAGACTTTGTTCCCCAGCTGCAAGGCAAGGCAAGTTTATTTGTATAGCACATTTCAACAACAAAGAAATTCAAAGAGCGTTACATAAAACATAAAACATTATAGGGAAATTTAAAAAAGATTTTGAAATAAAATTTTTATAATAGTTCAATAGAAAATAAAAACAGGATAAAACAGGACAATAGAAGTTAAACTGCAGTTGAAGTTATTAATCTACAGCCTTAAATTTGATTTAATTAAAGGCAGTGGTAAAAAGAAAAGTCTTCAGTCTTGACTTACTCAAGCAGCAGCGGTCTGAATCAGATACAGCTGTCTGATGGATTTCTTAGGGAGCCCTGTAAAGACACTGTTACAGTAGTCGAGTCGACTGAAGATAAATGCATGGACAAGTTGTTGCGGTAATACTAAGACTGAAATTCTGCCAAACTGTTATTTAGTGCCTGTTGAGAAACAGCTTTATCAATGACTTTACCTAAAAATGGGAGATTTGATATGGGCCTATTATTGCTCATTAGTGACGTGTCTAAATTGTTCTTTTCTAAGATTTTTTTTAAGTTTTAAAGGCCTGTGGGAGGAAACCTAAGAGGTGAGACATGCTGACAATTTGTAGTAGATCTGAGGCCTTGCAGTTAGAAAATTTTTTTTAAAAGCTTGTTGGGAGAATTTCAAGGCAGCATGAAGAGGACTTCAGATGTTGTTTTTTGTCCTCCAGGATTTTATGGAATTGTGTCACGCAATTTGAATTACTTTCAAGTGGATATTATGGCAGAAAATTGTTTCCTCTTACATTTAATATTTGTTATTTTACTATTATTATTACTAGTATTGTTATGTCTTATAGGTATATATGTGTGTTTTTTATCCTCAACCTTTTCTTCTTCTATACTCCTTATGTTAGTCTGTCCACATTTATTAGGGTTTAGGTCAGAGCTGTGAGATTGTTTTGGTGTTTTCCTCTCATGTTGTTCCTCTCCTCTCCTTGAATGTTCTATTCAAGCCAAAACATAGAAACCTAGACTGTGTAAATGATGATGCATCCCTTTGCTTGGGGCCAGACACCCAAAGCTGCCCTAGGCAGCAGGTCTCTGGTCCAGCTGTATATCTGTTTTAGTACTTCTCTGTTTATTCTCTTTTATTAATAAATTCTTCACAGACAACAGTTAGTTGTTACTTAATTATTTGAGTAATCCCTCACCAGCAAGATACAATTTCCACAACATTTACCTTTGCTTCCAGTCTTTATGCTAAGCTTGGCTCCTGATTCCAGCTCCACCTAACACACATGAGATTAATATCCATCCATCAAAAGCAAATAAGCACATTTTCAACAATGCAATCAAGTAGAGTTTTACTGGAATAAAAAACAGGGGATATTCATTTTCTATAGGTAAAAGTTGCTTTGATATTTCATTTTCAGAGTCAGAAAAGGTGAGAAAAGTTGAAAACAGGCTTCAATCTGCTCCTCAGCTACAGAGAGAAGCAGCATCCGCCTTTCCTTTCATCCTTGACACGTTGTGCTGCTAACTGTAATGGGATGTAATTACATGTGATTATGTTTAAACATCTCACTGAATGTGTCATTTTTGATAAAACTGCTGTATGGACTGTGTATGCAGATAATCACTTCTGCACAGTATGTATAGAATCCAAATCTATGATCTGTGATTTTTATATAGAATGTGAATAGCAGTTGCAGCCTTCACAGGGGGGTATGTGACAACACATATGCATGCAGCTTCTTAGGATAATTGCCATCATTTAAATATTAATTGTGGCTCCCTTGTCTTCAGTGGGCCGTGTTAGAGCCTTTGCATGCAGATCGCATCAGACTGAAAGTAAAGATCAAAGACAAGATAAATCCCATTTGTTCCAGTCCCTGTATAATGCCAAGACTTTAGCAGAATCAGCATGCTCGACTTCTGGGTTCAGACAGAGGAGCTGTTTGTGAGATGTGGCTGGCACAGATGGCAGCAGCTGATATCCAGGCACAAAAATTGAGAACACACACTACGGTTGCTGCTGTTACTACTGCCGGCCTGGCTTCACGCTCTGCCCTCTGGGTTTTTCTTGGTGTGTCAGAAATGCTACTTTTAGCTGGTTGCCTCCCAGTCCATAGCAACACATAAATTTAGCCTATCTGGAATGGTTTACATTATTACAATTGGAATTAAAGCTGCCAGCAGTGATGAGCGGGCCTTCACACCTCCTGCACCGGGCTGGAGACACGGCTCTGTGTGTCGACAGAGTGGCAGCTGTGATGGCAATACGAGTTTTCAAATAAACAGCTCAGACAAACACTCTTTCTGTGAATTTTTATTTAAGCAATTCTTTGGAATTCCCATTAGACAGCACAAAGAGTTATCCCTGAGTAACGCAACAGCCTTGACATGAGCAAAGGAAAAGCTACCAGAAAAGTTGGATAAATACAAAAAAGCATGATAACAAATCTGGTAGGCATGAGTTGCAGCGACCTTCTGCCCCTGCCACTGAACGGCAGTTCAGTTTCTACTGATCACCCTGGTCACAGCTGTTTCAATGAATTCTTCTACGTACATTTGCACATAGTTTTTGAAAGAACTTAGTGGAAAGGTTAGCCCAAACATCTTAACTACCTACAGTTATTTCTTTTTTCAATATATATTTTATTTTTAACATACTCAGTTGTCTTCTTTATTACTTATTTAATTATGGGAAAATGGGGGAGGGGGGGTACAAATACCACACAAACTGACACCACAGAGAAAGGACAGCACCTGCATTGAGAACGACAGGAAAGGGGGCTGGGGACAACAGGAAACAAGAGGGGAAAATACCAATTGCAGAAAGCAAAGACACCTGCAAAAGAACAGGGGGGGGGGGGGGTGGGGGAACCAGCAGATC
>NC_060168.1:4705897-4708639 GCF_021292245.1 Micropterus dolomieu | reverse complement strand
GGGGGGGGGGGGGGGGGGGTTGGGCAACCAGCAGATCAACAGCAATCAATAAACCGTAGACATAAGTAAACTAAAAATGGAGTCAAGAGTGAAGCAAAATAAATAAGCATAGCCATGAGAGGGAAATCATTACATTTAATATAAATAAATAACTTATTGACACGCATAGAGAATAATGTAACTACCTGTTGACAACCATGGACAACCTAAATTTGTTTGTGTGTGTGTCTGTGTCTGTGGATAACCCCGTCACGGAATGTAGTTAGTGAGAGTGGGTCGCAGCAACAGCACCACACCAGCCCCAGCGGCAGGCAGGCATGAACCCCAGTTGCCAGGGCTCCCCGCAACCACCCCAGAGCACAAATGACTCGAGACCACATGCCTCATCCCAAAGGAGAACAGAAGGGACAACATTGTTTTTTTTTGGAAGCAGACATTCTCTCCATGCTTATGTGGTCTACCAGGAGAGTCCTGTAGTGGGTGGTACTTAAATTCTTCTTGGCCTTCCAGTTTATGAGGATAATTTTCTTGGCGATGTATAGGGCAGTGAGAAGCATGTATGATGCATCACACTCTATACTAATGTGACTTACTGTAGGTCCACCAGCACGCAGATTGATGGGCAAACTAGGACGGGGCACCTTAACAAAATTGATAGATCTTCACATATCTTCTGCCAGAACTTTTGGACGGGTGCACATTGCCACATAGCATGCATGTAACTATCAGATATGTGACCTGAGCAGTTCAGGCAAATGTTGGACTGCATAAGACCCATTCTAAACATCCTTTGTCCTGTACAGTTTGTTCTATGGAAAGGTTAAACTGTATGAGTTGTAGATTGGGGTTTTTAGTTATTCTAAAAGTATTTAAGCATTTGTGTCCAGACTTTTTGGTCTGCACTAATGGTCTGTCTCCCACTTTAAGAATGGGAAAGACATTGACCCATCTGTTCTCAGTAACATTCAATTCAATTCAATTTTATTTATATAGCGCCAAATCACAACAACAGTTATCTCACAGCGCTTTTCGTAAAAGAGCAGGTCTAGACCATACCTCTATGATGCTATTTACAAGCACTAGGCGACAGAGGCAAGGAAAAACTTCCTTTTAAGAGGCAGAAACCTCGAGCAGAACCATGGCACAGGGTGGGCGGCCATCTGCCTCAACCGGTGGGGGTGAAGGAGAGAGAGGTAGAGAGAGAGCGAGAGAGAGAGAGAGAGAGAGAGGGCAGGAGAGGAACAGAGAGAAAAAGAGAGGGATGGAAGGAGAGAGAGAGGGAGGCAGCCTCCACAATATACATACAGAGGTACAGACAGTAAAGGTGATGTTGCTATAGACTAAATGCAAAATGGTACAGATATTTATAGTAGTGTTAATGGTAACAGTCGTAATGTTAATGATTATAATAACAATAATAACAATAGGACTAGTAACAATAGACGTTGCAGCAGAGGGTGTCGAGCAGGAACACGGGGGCAGCAGGTGACCCGCAGCCACAGATCCAGACTCCACAGCTCCAGAGCCAGAAAACCTGCAGGAAGTGATAGGAGGAGAGAGGAGAGGGACGAGAAAGCACAAGACTACCGGAAAGGGGAGAAGTTGTGTTAGTAACATGCAATAATGGGATGAGGTTGCATACAGAGGGAGAGAAAGTAGAGGAGAGAGGAGCTCAGTGCATCATGAGAAAAGCCCCAGCAGTCTAGGCCTATAGAAGCATAACTAAGGGATGGTTCAGGACTAACCTGAGCCAGCCCTAACTATAAGCTTTATCAAAGAGGAAAGTCTTAAGCCTACTCTTAAATGTGGAGATGGTGTCTGCCTCCTGAACCCAAACTGGAACCTGGTTCCACAGGAGAGGAGCTTGATAGCTGAACGCTCTGTCTACTACGCTCCTAGTCTACTTTTGGAGACTCTAGGAACCACAAGTAACCCTGCATTCTGGGAGCGCAGTGCTCTGGTGGGGTAGTAAGGTACTATGAGCTCTTTAAGATTAAGATGGTGCCTGACCATTAAGAGCTTTGTAGGTAAGAAAAATGATTTTAAATTCTATTCTGGATTTTACTGGAAGCCAATGCAAAGAAGCTAAGACAGGAGAAATATGATCTCTTTTCCTGGTTCCTGTCAGAACACGTGCTGCAGCATTCTGGATCAGCTAAAGAGTCTTAACGGACTTTTTCGAGCAGCCTGATAATAAGGAATGCATGGAAGAAATGCATGGACTAGTTTTTCTGCATCATTTTTAGACAGGATGTTCCTGATTTTCGCAATATTACGTAGGTGAAAAAAGGCGATCCTTGAAATTTGCTTAATGTGAGACTTAAACGACATGTCCTGATCAAAGATAACTCCAAGATTCCTCACAGTGGTGCTGGAGGCCAGGGCGATGCCATCCAGGGAAACTATATCTTTAGATAATGCGTCACGGAGGTGCTTAGGCCCCAGAACAATAACTTCAGTTTTATCTGAGTTTAACATTAGAAAATTACAGGTCATCCAGGTTTTAACATCCTGAAAGCACATTTGAAGTTTAGCTAACTGATGAGTTTCATCTGGTTTGATCGATAAATATAACTGAGTATCATCTGCATAACAATGAAAGTTTATGGAATATTTCCTGATAATATTGCCTAAAGGAAGCATATATAAAGTGAAGAGGATTGGTCCGAGGACAGATCCTTGAGGAACTCCATTACTAACTTTGGCATGCATGGAGGACTCATCGTTAACATGTACAAACTG
>NC_060168.1:4692344-4705797 GCF_021292245.1 Micropterus dolomieu | reverse complement strand
TAACACAAGTCTTGATCATCAGACTACATGCTGTACAGTATTTGTGGACAGATTTTGTCCCAGGATTTATTATGCATTTCTTCTTCTTCGTTGCATGGTTTAGAATAATAAGGTGAGAAATGGGTCTGTTCTGAGTTCATCCTGCACTGCAGCAGCTAATAAAGTCCATTTAATCCCAAAAACGCTTTTCTTTTAGGCAGGCTTGAGCAGAAACACAGTAACGATGAAATGTGTACTGTTCACACATTCTTCCTCTGTATGTACACATAAACAACAAGGCAGGGAAATATAAAAGGAATTTATTTTATTGTTTGTGTACATTATTGTTCAGTGTACATGCTCACATCTGAAACAAACTTTACGTGCTTGATAACTCTCCCACCCCGCAGACATCTACACGCCAATACCGATTTATATTCATAGCGGCAAGTGCTATGTAGCTCCACATAGGGGACACAGGAAGTGACATATAGCACCTTCATGTGGCGTCATAACCGCGTAACAAATTCACAGCCGCACCGGCAGAGCTCCATAATATGCAACTCGGCCGGTTCACGCGCGGACGCGCTTACAAGTGCGAGGGCCCGCCCAACGCTGCTTGCAGCTTTAATTTTCCTTTAGTTTTCGATTTGATAGATCTCCTCCAGGGAACTGGTTAATAACTAACCACAAAATGTTAGCCGGAGTTAGCCGGAGTAAGAACCAATAAATGCGCGTGTTGTTACCTTGTCAACTTGCGTTGGCCAATCACGCCATTATTTGAACCAGTGCCCGAAGACCCGGATGTGTGAATTGACCACCACTCTGAACTCGCTTTCAGTGCAGGCTCCGCTCTCAAGTCAGCTCTGCTACCAGGCAGGAAATAATAAACTGACATTTTTTTGCCCCCGCAAGGACATAACTTCTCCGTTGTTTTGGCTACAGTGTATGGCTGCACCACACATCGTGGCAATGGTAGGTAACTGATTAACATTACCTGCAACATTGTAAAATATCTGAATGCATGGGTCTTGGCATATGTTCGCCGTCAAAATAGCTACCGCTTTCAGTATTTGTGCAACTAATTTCAGCAAAGTACCGAATGCTACACACGTGAGTAATGTTAGTCTATTTTTTGTTTTAAATGTAGTATACTGCAAGTTGGCTAGCCTTAGCACCTGAAGTAACTTAGTATAGTAGTATTAGCTTTTTTTTTCTGTGGCTACCGCAAGCTAATTATTTATTTAACTGTGTGTTTGGCTTTATTGTTGTAAAGTGTTTAGCAAGGGCATATTTGCATTTGTCTTAAAATTTTGACTATGATGCTGAAGTTGTTTTTTTTGTCGTCCAAAAGAAGATAAAAATATTTAATTTTTTTTCTATCGTTCAGCACCTTCTGTGTAGACTGGCTGTATGAATTTATCTTATTTGAAGTGAAGCTTATGTACTGTGACTCCAGGAGTAAGTTACACCTTGTCCTGCCTGTTTTAGACATCTACCTGCTCCAACACAGCTGATTTAAACAGCTTCCGGAGTTCATTATGAGTTGACAGTTTGAATCAGCTATATTGGGGCAGGGAGAGATCTAAAACACACACGGATATAAATAGTTAGCTTACGTTATCTCCTGTTTCCTGTCTAATCGCACATTGTATTTTGTGTTTCCTGTCCTGACGGTGGAGCTGACCTTAGAGTGGATCTTTTTATATACAGTCTATGGAGTGGAGCCTACATCGGGAGGGCAGAAGGCAGACAGTCTTGGAACACCTCACTTGGATGAAGTAAGCAACGTAGGCTACATTGCCTCATGGAGATCCATGAGGCACTGTCCAGGTGGAGGTTTGTTTTGCAATGTTGTAGTTTGCTAACGTTACAGTAAGGAAAACCTTTACTTGGTAAGTTTTGCTCAATTCCCGGATGCTATGGGATCATGATAATATTGTTAGATTATCAACGGCTAACTAGGGCTATTTAGTGAATTAACAACACCAGACAAAAATTTACTTGGTTTTGTCATGTTATTTAGATGTATTGATATTAAAGATGCTCTTAGGCCATGGCTGCACGCTCACAATGTTGTGCGTTGCGTCCTTAGACAGCATTGGAGCAGTTCCTACATTTTGCACTGGCAATGCACAAGCTCCAAGCTGGTGCTGATGGAAGTGTCATCCTGCATAGAATTCCCCCTCACATTTATTCATGATGCTGACGCTTTTATCCAATTAATTTATTACGATATATGAGGTCGTACACCTCTAGGGCATGTGTCTTATCCACTGCTCCATCACCACCCCCTCGATCCTCCATCCATGGTGCATTGGGGGAGATATGTCTGACAGGCTTTGCAAACTTACGATTACGATACGATATTTGAGATACAAAATTGTATGTTGTAATTTGTAGTTGATGGGCCTCATAAAATGGCTTCGTAATTTATATCAAAATAGTACAGTGTTGAGTATTTTAAAAATGCAGAAAATAATTTCCCCAAAACAGGAAATTGGAACAGTGTGTTGAACGCTTTGCTCATGCTTGTTTAAGACACATGGCAAGTGAGTCATTGGTTTTCTCTGATTCAGGCAAGTCCAGACAACAAGAGTTGCTCCACAAAATTGTAAATAAAAATTAAAAAAAAAAAATGGATGTGAAATTGACTACATTTGTGTCTGCTAGGAAAGCATAACCATGCAGGAACTGAAAATTTTTGTCGTTCTTTGATTGAACAACAAACAATTTGGAGTATGTTTTTTGACATGGCTACAGTGATCTAGTCTGCTAAAATAATCCCCATTATGATACAATGCTTCTCAAAGCAGATTTGATTTAATTGTTTTTGATACATGTTATTGTTGCTTTAATTTGTGTTTTTATTTATATACCTTTACAGTTTGAGTATTGTCAAGATACATTTGGATGTATTTTTGCCCATCCCTGAGTAACATTGGTATCGTTTGTTCTTACAGTACTAATTAGTGGATGTAGTGAAAGACCATGTTTATGCATGAGTTGGATGCAGTGTTATCACTGACTTCCTCTGGCAGCAGTTGGGCTTTATCTACTGTACATGGTTATGGGACACCAGGTAGGGGACAGAAGAAAGGGGACAAAGAATGTGTTGATGAAAGGTGGTTACTTTTATTCCAGCAATCTCACTGTTTAGTTTTGGAAGAATACCATGTAATGTCTTTGTTTCAAATAAAACATTCCTAAGAAACAGTGACTTTCAGTTCATTATTTGATCATAAATACTGGCCAATAGCCTACCTTACACTATTCAATGTAATCTTATATTGAATCTGTGCTTTTTGTCCTTGTTAAATGTCCAGCTTTTCAATACAAATTTTAAGATACAAAGTGTTATACACATATACATTAATAAAAAAGCACATTGTGTAATTAAGATTCACTGGTAGTGTGAGGTTTATTTAAAGTACATTTTTAAACTAACTAGAATAGACAGACATACATAGCCTGGGAATCAGCATCACAGAGAACCTGACATGGTCATCTCACATCTCCACGCTGGTGAGGAAAGCTCAGAAACGACTGTATTTCTTGAGGAGGTTTAAGAAGGCCAAATTCCCACGCCAAGTACAGACGAGCAACAGAAAGCATCCTGACTGGAAACATCACTAACATGGGGCTCTGCAGCGGGTGATTAAAACTGCTCAGAAGATCATTGGTACCCATCTCCTGAGCAGCAGTGATATCGGTGAGGTGCCTGCAGAGACCAAAGGATACTAAAGGACAGTACCCACCCAGCCACAGCCTGTTCACCCTGCTGCCTTCTGGGAAGAGATATAGGTTTCTGCTGCCACCAGACTGCAGAGCAGCTTTTCCCCCCAAGCTATCAGACTCTTAAACTCTAATTCATCCTCAGCACTGCTCCAGTGATGATAGTTTATTTCTGTTACCATTTTTCATAATTGATTCTTTATTAATGTATATTGTCTGCTATGTAGCAGAAGGGAGTTACAAAACTCAATTTCACTCTATAACTTGTTATACTGTGACAATAAACCTACCTACCTACCTACCTACCTACATGATGCACCAATACATAATTATTTAAATAGAGAATTAGAGTAGAATTGATGGATTTGATACATACCTTCAGTATCTTTGGCTGCCTTTTCTCTTCTCCTACATGCTCTTGCAATGTGATCTTTGTTGGTGAAGAGCATGTAGCATTCCCTATGGAAGCCCACATCACTTCATATTGTCGCATACCGGCTGTCAGTCGCATCCCGCTTTGTTGTTATGTGGTTTATGTAAATAAATTAGGTGACACAAGCCTACCCAAGGATGATCACTAACACTAGAGGTCTTCTGACGGCAAGTGCACAATGTATAGTATAGCTCGTGTAGACAAAAAGTATATAAAGTCTATTATCCATCCATCCATCCATCCATCGTCAACCGCTTATAGTGCATACAGGGTCGCGGGGGGCTGGAGCCAATCCCAGCTTACATTGGGCGAGAGGCAGGATACACCCTGGACAGGTCGCCAGTCCAGGGTGTACCAGGATAAAGCCTATTATAATAGTAGGAATTCGTTATCCAGAGAGCTACGTTACGGTATCAACTAGGCTGGTTTATGTTTTCTGATGCTACGATTTAGTAGTCCTACAAATTTGCCTGTTTAAAAATGTAAGACTTTATATCTCTTTCTTCATTAAATGTGCATACTTCAACGTTGGAAACAATGCTTACACTACTTAGAAGAATTTTTACATGCCATCTGTAAACAAATTACTTAGTTCCTTGGCAGGGATCAATGAAATTCACAATTTTGGGGTCTGGCCCACGGCCTATAATGTTAAGAACCTGAATTTGAGGAGCCACATTAAGACAATCACAAAGTCAGCCTACTATCACCTGAAGAATATTTCAAGGATTAAAGGACTTATGTCTCAGCAAGACCTGGAAAAACTGATCCATGTATTTATCTTCAGTCGACTACTGTAACAGTGTCCTTACAGGGCTCCCTAAGTAATCCATCAGACAGCTGCAGCTGATTCAGAACGCTGCTGCTCGAGTCCTCACTAAGACCAAAAAAGTGGATCACATCACTCCAGTTCTGAGGACTTTACAATGGCTTTCTGTCTGTCAAAGAATTGATTTCAAAATCCTGCTGTTGGTTTATAAAGCACTGAATGGTTTAGGGCCAAAATACATTTCTGATCTTCGGCTTCGTTATGAACCATCCAGACCTCATGTCCTGGTTTCTCTGTAGTGTCCAAGGGTTTTTGGGGTTTCCACCTGACAAGTTGGGTTTACAGCGCGTAGCCTCTGACATAGCCAAACTCAGTGGACCCAAATATTGCTATGGACCCGAGTACAGACTAGCTAGAGAGAGTAGATACTTCTCTCTTTATTCTCTTTTGAAAGTAATTGTAACTCACTTATTTTCTCAATCCTTCAGCCTGTTTTTATTTTCTATTTAACTCTTTTAACCCTGACTGTACACTGCACTGTAACTTTTACTGTCCTGTTTTACCCTGTTTTTTAAAATCCTGTATTTATTTTCTATTTCACCCTTTTCAAAATTATATTTTAATGTGTTTCTTTTTCAATTTTCTCTGTGTTGCTTTTATGTTTAATGTGAAGTACTTTCCATTGCCTTGTTGCTGAAATGTTCTATACAAACTTGCCTTGCCGAAAACAAACGCTGCTGTACAGAACGCGTTTTGTCACTACACTGCGTTGACAGATGTGGACAGATGACGGCAGAAATATATATATATATATATATATATATATATATTTATATATATTTATCAGTGTGGATTTTCCAAGATGGAAAGCGCTGACACAGGACTAATGTTTTAAAAGTGGCGCTGAAGTTGCCTGTTTTCTGCTGGACAGGTAATAAAGTTACTCCAACATTAGCAATGCAAATGAAAACCGATGTGTCAATGTTGTGGAATATGTAGTTGGATTAATTTTGTGTACCGTTATTCTCCACCACTGAGTCTTTTCTTTGCTACGAGGACAGCAATGTGCCAGTTACGTCCTCCTTCCCGACAATCAGCTGATGAATATTATTGGCAATAAAACTGTACAACATGGAAGTTCCAATCAGCCAGCTAAAATTCACATTTTACTGCCTTGGTGGAAAACACTCATTTATCTTTACTGCTAACGGAGTTATGATAACAAGACAGTGTGCCTATTAAGTGACCAATAATGTTTACTTTCAAAATTTGCATTATTTGCCAATATATATATATTTTTTAAGCATTTGTTTGTTGGAGTTTGCTTCGCTACTATGCACACTAATGTGTAATTTGATAATTCACATTAAAAACGTGGCACCGTTTTACCACAAGCTAAAATTATCACTATTAGTACTACTATGTTTTTCTGTTGTATTTTAAAACAAAATTTTTTTTAAATTGGTACGATTTGCAGATTGCTTTTCTAATTGAACAAAGTGGAGAGGAGCCTTGATCCTCACCTTACAATGCCCTTGTAAACTTCATGTAGTGTGTGGTTTATAATGGACTGTGGTACAGAAACAGTGAATCTTACATTTCCCTGTTATCTGTCAGTGGTCATACTTGCACTAGATGTAATAGTTGTTGAGATGTTCTTTATTTACTTTGATATGTTAGTCCAGATGAGCCAACCCTCCAAGATGTAACAAAATGTATGACTACATACCAGTAAAATAATGTATTACAGGGGTATGTCATTAACTCTGACATACATGGCAATTGTAAGTCGCTTTGGATAAAAAGCGTCAGCTAAATGTAATGTAAATGTAATGAAAAACCTTTCGACTCCGGATAGCTCATCGTCACTTTCCAAAATATTGCACAAAGCTTCCACTGTGAAAAAAGTTTTCCTCTTTGCCATGATGAAGGAACTGAAATACTTTAAACAAAATTATAAACGCAACACTTGTTTTTGCCCCCATTCATCATGAGCTGAAGACTAAGACTAAGACTTTCTCTATGTACACAAAAGGCCTATTTCTCTCAAATATTGTTCAAAAATCTGTCCAAATCTGTATTAGTGAGCACTTCTCCTTTGCCAAGATAATAAATCCACCTCACAGGTGTGGCATAGCAAGATGCTGATCAGACAGCATGTGTATTGCACAGGTGTGCCTTAGGCTGGCCCCAATAAAAGGCCACTACAAAATGTGCCTATGAGATGCCTCCCTGATGGTACTGCATGATAAATAAGTATCTGCCTGTACTTGTCAGCATTGAGGAGACCATTCATTCTGACCAAATCGTACCACCAAGCACAGACACACCTGCCCAGAGCCAACACAAATAAATGTCACAGTTCCCCCCCATTAATATTTGTGGGCATGATAGTCAGTGACATGGTTATGTTAGAAGCCTACCTCTTACCTCTTAGTAGCATGTGTGTGTTTTTGCATGTATCAGAGAGAGCATGCGTCAAAGAGCACGTGTCAAGAGAGAGCATAAAGTGATATTGGTGTCGGGCTTGGGCAGAAAAATTGCAGAGGTTGTCGGCCTGGGGCCGGGTTAGGGTTAAACACTGTGGGCCAGATTCCAGCTACGCCTGGAGTTGTTGTCACGTGCAGGACTCTAGAATGGTTCCATTTGAACAAGGTAGTACCTGTACAAATTGTAAAACACTGAAACATCGAAATTCAACGCCATGCTAGTTATTAATACTACAAAAAATATTAATAAAGATGAATAAATACGGGGCAACACCCTCATTTGTCACTACACTGCGTTAACAGATGCGGACAGATGACAACAGAAATCACAGATATAAATATTGGTGTGGATTTTCCCAGATGGAAAGCGCTGACGCAGGACAAATGTTTTCTAAGTGGCGCTAATAACATTAATATTTGTGGCCATGATAGTCAGTGACATGGTTATGACTGAAGCCTTTTGTTTGTAAAACATTGAAAACTCCAACTCCAAACATTCAACTCCATGCTAGTTATTAATACTACAAAAAATATTAATAAAGATGAATAAATACAGGGCACCACCCTGGAATCAGGCGCCAATAACAAAACGTGAAAACAACCTCAGAGTCCCACCTATAAATACCAATTTTTAACCAATATTTTACATTATGAGGTGGGCAGTGATGAAGGAGCGATCTTGTGGGGAGAGGATGCTAGGAAGTTATCCTTCTCTCTATGAAGTAAGTCATGCTAGGGATGGACTGGAGTACTCTGGGACTCCCGTGCAAGCGGCAGGTGAGGGCGTTTGTTAGTGAGAACTGAAAGGACTGTAAACTCAAAGGACTGTATTTGCTAGTTTAGGATGATTCGTGTTGTTCAGGTGGCATGGTTCAGCAGTCTTTTTCTACTTTATTTAATTTCTGTTGCCTTTATCAAAAGCCATGTTATACTGAGTGCAATACACATTACATAGCAAATGTTCATTAGTCACTGTAATCACAAAGTTAGATGCAGACACATACGTGCCTTGTTTGTTTGCCAAACATCGGAGTAATTGAATTTCCTCTTCGGCTAATAATCTCCATTTAGCGTGCTAATTGTTAGCATTAGTTACACTTACTTATGATCAGTCATGCACACAAGTGTTCACACAGGACTTAAGGCAATTCAGGCAACCAAGTCGCTAACTGTGATAACAATATGTAAATGAACTCCATGTTGTGGCTGTCCTAAAAGTCGCCAGAAGTTGCTAAATGCATTTTTGCTAAATTTGCATTATTGGCCATGTGCATGTCATTGTGATAGATGCTGTAGGAGAGAGGAATAATGTTGTGGGGGAGACAAAAAGTGGGTTGGTTTTCATACTTGTTCAATGTGCCTTAGGCATGCTGCAAGGAGGCATGACGACTGCAAATGTGGCTTGGGCAATAAATTGCAATGTCCATACTGTGAGACGTCTAAGACAGGGAGACAAGAAAGACAGCTGATCGTCTTTGCAGTGGCAGATCATGTGTAACAACACCTACACAGGATAGGTACATCAGAAAATCATCACTGTGGGACAGGCACAGGATGGCAACAACAACTGCCCGAGTTGCTTTGAAAACCCATCATCGACACTGACAACAAACAACTCCCACATGCGTGAACTGCTATCACAACTAGAGATTGATGAGGTACAAAAAATATGTTACGGCAAGGGGGAGGCAGGACAACAGGTCAGTGGGGAGATGTCTTCATCATTCACACACTCAGAGATTGGGTTCTAACTACATTCTATCTCTACTAAAACCATAACCGAGACCAATGAGCTCATATATGCCACAGCAACAGTGATCCTAGAGATGCTTGATAATAAGATGAACACCATAAGCCACAAAGAGCATTATCCCCCATGAAGGAGAAGGCTAGAGGCCAAGATCAAGGCAACACGGAGAGAAGTTAGTCAGCTCTCAGATTTGCAGAAAGGTGCAAGGAAGGGGCTACCTTAGAAATACAACAAGCTGCCTATACCTGAGGCACTGGAGACTTCCCAACAAAGACTTATCGCTCTGGCTATCTAGTAAGGAGATACAAGGGAGAAGCAGAAGCCAGGAGCATAAACTGGATGTTCTCCACTGAACCATCCAAAGTGTACTCTCAGTGGCAGGGTAATAACACAAGATCAGATTCACCCAGGACTGAGATTGAACAGTACTGGAAGAACATATTGGAGAAGGAGGCATCACACAACACCAATGCTCAGTGGCTAGTGGATCTAAGAACAAATCACAGCAATCTCCCAGAACAAGATCCAGTACCCATTACAATGGCAGACATCCAAGAAAGAGTGTCAGGTATGAAGAGTTGAAAAGTATTAGGCCCTGATATGATCCACACCTACTGGCTGAATAAACTAACTGCACTCCATGAACACCTGACAGCACACATGAACCAACTGCTAATGGATGGGACCCACCCAGAATGGTTATGATCATGAAGGATCCCCAGAAGGAAAACATTCTATACATCTACCGACCAATAACCTGCCTCTGCACAACTCCTGTCAGGCATCATAGCAGCTAAGATGAGTAGGCACATGGCTCAATATATGGACATGGCCCAGAAGGGAATGGGCAGTAATACCTGGGGAGCCAATCACCAGCTACTGGGCGGAAGAACTTGCAATCGAGACTGCAGGACCAGGCAGACCAACCTTTGCACTGCCTGGATTACAAGAAAGCCTACGACTCAATGCCACATACATAGATAATGGAATGCTTTGAAATGTACAAGATTAACAGGACTCTAATGGCCTTCATCAAGAACTGAATGGGGCAGTGGAAAACAAGTCTCGAAGCCAACTCAAAGCCAATTGCACAAGTCACCATCAAGTGCGGCATATACCAAGGTGATGCGCTATCCACGCTGCTGTTATGCATAGGCCTAAACCCCCTCAACCAGAGTGGCTATAGATAGCGGTTCCAAAGTGGAGTGCAAAGAATGAGCGAGACATCAACTCACTGATCCACACTACCAGGATCTACAGCAATGACATTGGACTTCCATTCGGACTGGACAAGTGTGGTCGAATGGTAACAAGAGGGAAAATGATCAGAACCAAGGGGGTTGAACTACCAGAAGGCAACAATGCAGATGTTCAGAACAGCTACAAATACCTTGGGGTCATGCAGGTTAATGAAAACCATGAGGAGACAGCAAGGAAGTCCGCCACAGCCAAATGCCTACACAGAGTAAGTCAGCTGAATAGGAAGAACAAGATCCGAGCCATCAACACATACACCCTGCCAGTCATCAGATACCTCACTGGTATAATAAACTGGCCAAAGAAGGAGATAGAAGCCACTGTCAAGACAAGAAAGCTCCTCACAATGCATGGAGGGTTTCACCCCAAATCCAGCAGCCTGAGACTGTACACTAAGCAGAGCGAGGGAGGGGTAGTGAGTGTCAAAACCACTGTTCAGGATAAAACAACAAAGATCCAGGAGTACATCAGGAAGATGGCCTCCAAAGATGAAGGGTTAAGTGAATACCTCAGACAGCAGAAACCAGGCAAGGAGGAGGAAGAACCTTCATGGAAAGATAAACCACTGCACGGAATGCATCACCAACAGACAGAAGAAGTGGCTGATATCAAGAAATCCTGCCAGTGGCTAGAAAAACACTAACACTCAAGATCAATAGAGGGGCTGGGATCTACCTCACCAGGCAGGACCCCATGTGCAAGGATGCCCCTGAGACAGTACAGCACAGAAGGGTGTAAGATGCAGGCAGGAACAGCATACATGGAATGCCATAACCAGGTAGCTGGCATAGTGTACAGCATCATATGCCTTGAGTATGGGCTGGAAGTCCCAAGGTCAAAATGGCACCTCCTAAGGTAGTTCAGAGTCACAGAGCTAAGATCCTGTGGGACTTAGAGATCCAGACTGACATACTTGTGATAGCTAACCAACCAAACAACGAGTTGATCGACAGACAGCAGAAGAAAGCAGTAGTGATAGATGTAGCAATCCAAAGTGACAGCAACATCAAGAAGAAGGAACACAAGAAGCTCGAAAAAAATACCAAGGGCTGAAAGAGAAGCTGGAAAAGATGTGGAGAGTAAAAGCAATACTGGTGCCAGTGGTAATGGGAGCACTGGGGTCTGTGACCCCCAAACAGGAGAGTGGCTCCAACATATTCCAGGTACAACATCGGAAGTCTCTGTCCAGAAGAGTGCAATCCTAGGAACAGGTCTCCAACTACCAGGATCCAAGCTTGAGGATGACACGACTGGAACAAAATTGTCACATGACACAAGCAGTTGGAAGACAATAAAATAGGTTTATGGTGTAATATTTATAAAATATGTACAGCTTGTCCTAACTTTAAATACAGTGTTTCCCACAGGAGAGATGTTATCTGGCATTACCTTACAAGATGGTGGACATTTCATATTATGGAGCTGCAGTAAAGTCACCAGTGCAGACGTCATTCAAGACCATGTTGGCTTTGATCTAAATGCAGTGCACCTGCTGCTTTGAAAACGACTTGGGTACATCCATCTAGTTGTCTGTTGGTCTCTTTAATATTGTCCTTCATGATATTGAAGTAGTTCTCCTCTGATGACCCTGAGAGGTTACCTGGGGATTGCACTGGCTCCTGTTCCAAGGGTGTCTAGATGTAGTCTATGCCTACACACAATATCCATTAACAGCAAATAAAGGAAACATTGTTTTTTGAGAGTGTATGTCTCCATAACCAGATATGACCATTATGGCAACCAGGCTGTGGTAATTGTACTCCTCAGTGACAACAGCAAAACAGTTTTGATCAAGTTTTTGTATAAGTTGTTAAGATTTTATTATGATCAAGAACTGTTCTTTGCAAGGTTTAATTAGAGCCTCCACCACCGTTCCTGTACAACAGTATTCACGACTTGCACATATCTGGCATTTTAAAGAACAATTTAAATGACTTACCCAGTTTTAGCATGTCCTCATTGCTTGTCCAGGATGTACGAAACTTTGGAAGAAAAACTGCTGCTGCAACCAGTTCAGGGTAAGCAAGCATGGGTCCAAACCGCTTCATAAGTTACAGTTTTTCCTCGATTGTTTACACACATTTTCTGAAAGAATGCCTCATTCTCAGAACTCTACACACAAATCAAAAAACACACACAATGGGCAAAACCCCTCAATTCTCCTGTAAAATGAAACTTTACATTCAAAACAATGTTATTTCTTCTCAAAATGGTATTTTGTTTTCAAATGACACACAAATCATCATAAGAACCAGTTGAACACTGATGTGCTCAATGTAAAACACTATGATGAATGGAAAACACTTCTTCTCCATTCATCATAATGACTTGGCCTTTTTTTGTTCAGTGTTACACTTACTACAGACAGTACATACATAAGTCTGTTGTAAAATATTGTATGAATATTGTTTTTATACTCAAAACACACAAATACACGGTAACAAATATATTTTATTCGTCCCACAACAACAATGTACACAGTGTACATCCCATTCCCAACCAACACAAAGTTGCACATACAAAACAGCAGAAGAATTTACTGTACACAGTTACAGTAAAAAGAAAAACCTAAAAACAAACTATGCTGCATCCTCTCTTCTGTTGCGGTCTGGCCACAGCACCTCATCCACATCACAAGCAATGTTTTCCCTGGCCAAGCAGCGGGGGAAATGTCGACTAGCATGGCGATTCCAGCCATGAAAAGCATCAGCTGCTATATCTCCACATGCATCCTCCATAGCTTGGAGAAAAGGTATACGCGTTTGTGGATTTCGGTCATCTCTAGGCAGAAAAAAATTCCTCAATAGGATTGAGGAATGGAGAATATGGAGGGAGATAAACTACTAAAAAGCGTGGGTGGGCAGTGAACCAGTTACGAACCAGAGCAGCCCTGTGGAAACTTACGTTGTCCCAAATGACAACGTACCTGAGCTGCTCTGGGCCATCTACCTGATCTGGTGGAATGAGTGTGTTGTGTAGGGTGTCCAGGAATGTGATCAGATGGGCGGTGTTGTAGGGGCCAAGGGTAGCATGGTGATGGA
>NC_060168.1:4686982-4692244 GCF_021292245.1 Micropterus dolomieu | reverse complement strand
GCGATTAAGAGTATAGTAAAACATTCCTTTGTCATCATTTCTAAAGGAATTTTGTAGGAAAGTATTATGAACAAGCATTGATTACATTAGATGAAGGAGTGTCTTGCTGAAAATAAAAACACTGCACAAGTAACTTCTTTTCAGCGCTAATATCAACAACAGATAGCAACAACAGTTAACATAACTACTCAAATAGAGGCAAACGTAATCAGGTAACTAAAGATTTAATTAACTCAATTAAATGCTTTGAGTCTTTGGAGACTGCAGTTTTATTACATTGAAAGTTCAGTGTCTGGACCATGTCACACTTGGGTGAGACAGGGGTTTTCCTTTTTGATGTGGTAATAAAACAAAGAATAAGGTCAGTTGCCACGGAAACGTGTGTGGGGGGGCCAGTTTTGATAGGCTGTTTAGGGAAATGCCAATGGCTGGTTCGTGTCCCTTTGTCAGTTTAACAGTCAGGCCCCGCGTTATCAGCTTCGGAATCAAAAAGGTGCCAGTTTTATGGTCGGGCTAGCACTTAGAGAAAGCAACTTTGACCCCTCCCCTTCTTCTCTGGGGAGGAGAAAGGAATTTAGAGTAGCTCCAAATTTATTCAATATAAAATGCACAAATCCACGCCGTTGTTCACTACAGGAATATTGCAAACAAATTCAAGTTTGCCTATGGAACTGCAAGGCAAGGCAAGATTATTTGTATAGCACAACAACAAGGCAAATCAAAGTACTTTACATACAACATAAAAGCAACAAAGGGAAATATAAAAAGACATTTAAATACAATGTTTAGAGTCAAAGAGTGAAATAGATAATAGATAAAAAGAAAAAGAAAAAACATGTTAATTTACCCATTGTAGCTATTTGTTGGGTTACAAATAATCAGACTTTTCACCTTCTCATGTTTTGCTGTTTTGATTTCCCATCACTCACACCTGTCAAACCTGATCCTCTTTATTGGACTATTACTATTACTACTATTGGATTTCCTCTTATCTATCTTATCTGATTTTACTCACAGAGCTTCCGGCTGCTTGTAATAGATGTAGTCAGTGTGCATCTTTCTTCCTTCTCCTTTGTTTGCTTCTTCTGAGTTTTTAGTGTAGTTTAGTGACTTGTTAAACAGACTCCTTACTTGTTTTTCACTTCTTACTGTTGTTTTTTGGAGGAATCTGCCACTCACCACTAAAGGAAAAAGCACTCACATAGATCTTTCAATTCAGCTTAGTGATTGAAAGTTGACAAAATAATTCTGCGTTGTTTACTTTCTATAGTGGCTATTCCGTTTCACAATTATAGCCACTGTCCCAGCAACAGAAGAGTAGTTGTAACGCACCTTTGGTCCTTTTTTGTCGATCCAGCATTCTGCGTTCGCCATTCAAAATTAATGATTAAACTCAAATATCCTACCTATAGGAATAAAACATGATCTATGATCCTACCAAAACATTGTAGGCAAATGTGTGGGGTGTAAATGAGGAAAATATATAATAATGATGGATTCTTAAATGATATGAAATAAGATGAGACATGGAGGTTAAAAAACTGTTTGGTCTCAACTAAAGCTAGGAACCCCACTCCTGTTTCCAACTTCCCTTCATAGCTACGATGGCTGATTTGCTAATCAGTGGCCAAGCTGTCCATTAAAATCAGTGAATCAGAATTATAACCAAAAATATGGGAAGTCTTGAAATAATAACTATTGTTTCTTTATTTTGGCTCCTACACCTTCAACAAAAGTATCAAAAAATTAACAACTGATTTGGTCACTAAATTATTTCACTCCTCCTCTCTCATATAAATACAAAAAAACTCCCAAGCTGTAGTCTTTCCTCTTATGATACTAACCGTGGGGATGACCTAATTCGGATGCGGAGGATCTGATATCATTTCTCAATATTTTTATAACAGTTACTTGAAAAAAGAAACAAAGTTCACCTTGCTTGTCCTCAACAACAATAAAAATAGCTACAGTACCACCTAGTGTCTCTAGTGGGCAAAACACATTGATTTAAAGTAAACACAGATTTACAAAAGAAAGTTTGCTTTCCAAACATTTAACATGCACTAAAGCCTCAAATGTACTCTGGCCATGGACGCAAACTACTCTGCTTATACTACTTTCTTGTTAGGTGATGCTGTGCTTCACTTTTCGTTACCAATAGCAGAGTAACAGTGAAGCTATAGCTTCTGTCTTTCTTTGTTTCGGGTCAGTTTGACCTTAAATGTGTAATGCAAACCTTTCTGTCTCCTTTCTGAGATTGTTTTTTTCATTTTTCCAAAAATTAGACAATGTTTCTCCAGAAAGTGCAGTTATAGACAGTGGCCGTGATGACAGGTTTGACAGTTTGCCGGACTTAGTAAAAGAAACTACGGGGGAGTGGCTTAGTGAAGGGTCAATTGTAAAAACTACAGTTAATTATAATTCGAGTTTTCTTTTCATTGATCTGGCCATCTGTTTTATTGGTTATGATACCACTGTACTCATCAATACAACTGTTGATCAATAACTGGTCTAGGAATGGGGCAGCATTATACCACATTACACTGAAGTGTGGAATCTGTATGCCTTTAAAATATTACATTTTGGGGTTTTTCAAAAAAAAAAAAAAAGTTTTGCTTTGCTGTTTGCCACAGTGCCTAGTTTAGTAAAACAAGTGGGTGCGCCAGCTTCAGAGATGTTCATATCCTACACATCCAGCCATTTTCAAATTATTATTATTTACAAATTTAAGTAAAGGACTTTGAATTCCATTTTTTGTATTTGATGAACTGGGAGATAAATTTGCTGATTGGAGACACTAGGTTTAGGTGTTGACCAAATCAGATTTTGTTTCAGTGTAGCTTTAATGGTGGAGAAAAACTCTTTTTTTTTTCCACAGCTCATAATCTGTATGTATTTTAGAAAACTCTATTATGGGTTTTTCTGTGCTATGGGGCAGCAAAAATGAATCTTATTAAATCTTTAAAACCACCTTGTTATATTTTATGTACTGCCTGTGTAGAGGCATCATTAACAACCCATCATTAGCTGAGCTGCTTAGCGTGGAAATTGATCCACAAGGACTTCAGACTCCTCCTCTGATTTTACAGCCCATCACTCTGCCCACTCACAAGGTGGATTAACTGGCAAGTGTGGAACTATCAAGAGGTCTGGTGTCTACATCTAGTTTTTGTTTGAATCAGTGGCCCCTCCAGGGGATTGGAGCTTTCCTGGCGCTGAGCTCGCTAGACAGGAGAGCACAACAGGAGGCAAAACACTGATTTTTAATTGATACATTAAATAGTCAAACAGATTGCACAACCTCAGGCCATGAACAAAACAGCATGTACAACTCCAAGCCCCAGGCAAGCAGAGATGCACTCTCTCTCTGTCATCTCCCTGTTTTTCTCCTTAGATATATTCTCTTTTCCTAGGAATGCACTTCTATTGTCTGGTTCAGTTTCTGGAAGACAGTCTGCACAAAGACCTGCACAGTTTGTGGAGGAGCTGCTGCTTCTTTCAGGCACAGTTGCAGCACATATACCCAGACTGATTATATGTTTTATTTGGCTTCTCGATCTTAGCCAGCAGACATATTTTCAAACAGCATCATGTTCTTTGTGTGTGTATGTGTTTGCACACACGTGTGTTTGATAAATATGATCTGCAGCTCCCACTCTAACTAATATGCTTTAAATAGGAGAGTGCTTGTTGTCTGGCATGGCTAATTAAAATGATTTATGCTAGCCTTGCATTGACATAATTTGAAGCCAAAGTACAGACCACAACATAAAAAGTCAAATGAATTAATCCATTTGCCAGACACATATACTCTGTGAAGCTCTGGGTTGTCTAATAGCCAGCCAGCCAATAATATCAAAATACAAGTGCACCAAGACTATTTGTGTCTTTATAAATGTCTCTGATAGATTCTCTGAATATAGTAGGTTTGATCAAATTATTTTTCAACTAAGATAATTCTATTTGAACTCAGGGGCATAACAATCTGGTAAAGAAAAAGTGTGCATAGTTTGCACAAGGTGAAGAATAAGCATGAAGAGCCTTACGAGCCAACAACAGCCAGCAACTAAGATGAATGCTACAGACAACACCAAATTGTAGCCAATCACACTATAGATTGACAAAGTAATTTCTCAAGTGGAGTAGCTTTCTGGAGTCACTTTTTGTCTACACTGTAAGAAACCTACTGTGAAATTCACAGTAAATAACTGGCAGCAATTGACCAGCAACTTAGTGTGAAACTAATCACAGTAAATAACTGCCAAAAGTTACTGCATGTTAAAAGTCTTGACACATTCTATAAATAGAAATAACTGCAGAGAGACATCAAACAATAAATGTAACGATTTATTCTTGACTGACTGTTGAACAGTAACAAGCCAAACCTCTTTCTAGTGCTTTAAAGTATATAACAAATACAATGAATTCGGTCTTCCATTACATTTACAATCATCTTCCATGTCTTCTAAAATGTGCATAAGTGACAAGCAGCTCTTAACATATTCAATATATTACAAACCATAAAACAATGGATGGATTAAAACAGAGGGTTGCATATTTAAAAATAGTGGCAATAACAAGTCAACACAATAAATATAACGCCATTTCTTCTATCAAACCATATAGACATTCTGTGGTCAAAAAGGCACTGTTTGGCTAATACATTATCATTTCCCTTCCATAAAACACAGTATTTAAAAAAAAAAAAAGGAAATTCCTCTGAACCAAAGCCCACTCATAGATTTTGGGACTGTCAGGGAGGTAGTAAGGTGTCAATAAGATAAGTACTGTGACAGAACTGGCATATACACTCACCTAAAGGATTATTAGGAACACCTGTTCAATTTCTCATTAATGCAATTATCTAATCAACCAATCACATGGCAGTTGCTTCAATGCATTTAGGGGTGTGGTCCTGGTCAAGACAACCTCCTGAACTCCAAACTGAATGTCAGAATGGGAAAGAAAGGTGATTTAAGCAATTTTGAGCGCGGCATGGTTGTTGGTGCCAGACGGGCCGGTCTGAGTATTTCACAATCTGCTCAGTTACTGGGATTTTCACGCACAACCATTTCTAGGGTTTACAAAGAATGGTGTGAAAAGGGAAAAACATCCAGTATGCGGCAGTCCTGTGGACGAAAATGCCTCGTTGATGCTAGAGGTCAGAGGAGAATGGGCCGACCGATTCGAGCTGATAGAAGAGCAACTTTGACTGAAATAACCACTCGTTACAACCGAGGTATGCGGCAAAGCATTTGTGAA
>NC_060168.1:4640868-4686882 GCF_021292245.1 Micropterus dolomieu | reverse complement strand
CACTGTGCAGGCTGCTGGTGGTGGTGTAATGGTGTGGGGGATGTTTTCTTGGCACACTTTAGGCCCCTTAGTGCCAATTGGGCATGGTTTAAATGCCACGGCCTACCTGAGCATTGTTTCTGACCATGTCCATCCCTTTATGGCCACCATGTACCCATCCTCTGATGGCTACTTCCAGCAGGATAATGCACCATGTCACAAAGCTCCAATCATTTCAATTTGGTTTCTTGAACATGACAATGAGTTCACTGTACTAAAATGGCCCCCACAGTCACCAGATCTCAACCCAATAGAGCATATTTGGGATGTGGTGGAACGGGAGCTTCGTGCCCTGGATGTGCATCCCACAAATCTCCATCAACTGCCAGATGCTATCCTATCAATATGGGCCAACATTTCTAAAGAATGCTTTCAGCACCTTGTTGAATCAATGCCACGTAGAATTAAGGCAGTTCTGAAGGCGAAAGGGGGTCAAACACAGTATTAGTATGGTGTTCCTAATAATCCTTTAGGTGAGTGTATTCTATAGGCAATAAATATACTACTTGAGGTAGTACACAGGACACACCCTTTTCCTGTTTGAACAAAGGTGACTTGATGATAGAAAAAAAAGGTCTGTGGTTCCTTGCTTCTCAGGTCATTTTCACAGTACTGTTCCACAGCAAAATGAAGAGCAGATCCCTGAAAGATAAACAATGAATAAGAAGTTGATAAAGTGTATGAAGGACAGTCATTTTGGTGATTTTTCCTAGACCTGTGGTAGATCAATTTGGAAATCTTGCATTCATGGAGTGGAGTCATGGACTATTCTACACAAAAGATTTTGAGGAAAGGGGACATACTTTTTAAAAGAAATGCAGCACTTTGTTTTGCAGATTATGAAGAACCATCCCTGATCATTTCAAAAGGTTTTTTAGTTATAGTCAACCCTCTCCAGTTAAAAAGGTGCTACTTCTCTTAATGATACGGTTTATTGATTTGGTACTTTAATAAATCTGTTATCGGTTATATTTGTTACCTTTTTAGGAGAAAAAATTAAACATAACAATATATATATTTAGGAGGGGAAAACTGGAGATGAAGTACAAGTCAAAAACTGTGCATTTCTCAGCCTGTTTGTCATGTTCAGTGGACGTTTCTGCGTGTGTTCCTGCCTTTACATGCAAAAGATATGTTGCCCTTGTGGCAACAAGCATTGTCTGCATGGATTCTGGAGAAGTACAACCAGACATTTGTACATTTGGCTCTCTCCTCCATCGCCACTCGGAGCACGGTGTCTGTGTGAGAGACAGGAAGTGGGAGCTATAGCCCTGACCCTTGCACATGACAGGTTTTCCGACGGAAAGACTCGGATCTCTCTGTAGGATTGGGAGTAGCAAAAATCCATCACAGACAACTGTCTGTGTATGTTGTGCAGTTTATTCGTTTGTACTGCTTGTAGGATTAAATACTCTCGACATATTGTCCCTTTAAGAGTGATTTTTTTCCCTCTTCTCTTGCTCAACTCCACCCAAATAATTTTGAAAATTCCCACTTCACTGTCAAAGATTTATATAAAGACCATTTCTTCAGTGAAAAATAGTTCCATTGAACACTGTCTCAGGTGTGTTCTGGATAGATTATCAATAGTCTCAGGGACACAATATCCATTTGAGACTAAGGTCTCAAAATTTGGACCAATACAAACCGAATATATCTTCATGGAAAAATACCACTTGAGGAAAATCTTTCAAAGACATATTATTATCACATCCTCACCTCCATCTAGTTATTTGCCAATCAAACTCTCAAGTCCGTGATGATGCGTAGGTTCATGTATGACATCTTCTGCCTTATAGTTCCTCCAGCTTTCCGGCTTCTGCGGACCTTGGCACTGCATTTGCTGGAGTCAGGATTAATCCTGACCAGGAACCTAGTAGAAGTGAAAATGGAAGTTAATATTTAGAATCACTTTACTGGTTTAACATGCCAAATGTGCTGAACAGAAGCGCCTTTTTTAATTGCTTTCAATTGGCAGTGAGCATTTTGCAGGCTGTTTTCAAAGGAGTGCAAGAAGTTGAAAACATTTCAACTCTGAGCAGAAAAGCGCCTGACCTCATTGCCGTTTTTTCCATTGTCCAATCAAATGAACGGAAGTTTAAAGTTGCTTGGATTGTCAGGAGACTTTCTGAGGGTCTCATGTACCCACAGGGATCTCCCTTTCCCTGTCTCCTGCGTGTTTGTACACCTCTCACCCTCAAACAAAGCCAGAGCAAGCCCCTCTGTTTGTCTTTTTTATTAAAGCAGATGTTTTTAGCAACAAAAGACACAGACCTGTGAGTTGTGATCAAGTTTCTGCTATTTTGACAGCTAATTTACTTAGCAGCAAATCAAAGATTACAGATCGCTGGCGCTATAATCTGATAACCTGATTACACAGACAGGACAGCTGATTCGGTGGTTGCCAAGCAACATTAAAAAAAAGTAGCGCACTTTCTCTCTGATCAGGCCATAAGGAGTTCATTTAGCAACTTTTATTTTCACTAATACCTACTAAGGCCTAATAACATTCTGTAAATCTTTGGTTACTGTTTATTTAATGAACTGACTAAAGTTAAGTTGGTTGGTAAAGAGAAAGCATTGTGTTTATTAAACACTTACATGAAATGAAATGCTCCATTCCTCCTTCACGTCACAAAAATGGCCTCGTTGTGAAAAATACTCTTCCTCCAGCAATATTTCTGTCTGGATCTCGACTGCTGCACCACCATAAAATCACTCCGTTGCACAGCTCTGAATTTGAAAGCCACCCAAGAAGACCGCGTTCACAACCATCGTTATCCTCCACAGTTTTCCACCTGTGAACTAACTTACGCACCGTGCAATCACACAGACAGGCGCACATGAACCCCATGCACACTGACACAAACAGTCCTTTCAATGACATGAAATGGAAGCAGTTAGCTTTCAAAGCATGTTCAAACTGCAACGTTAAGATCGCTTAAATGCTGAAGTGAAGAACTTTGTAGCCTAAACAAATTGGAACGATGGTCACCTTCTTCTATATTTTTCTGTATTTCTGGAAGACTGGATGCCTTGCTGGAAAATTGCTGCCCCCACAGTTCAACTGCTGTCACAACCTTTGGCTAGTTACCGGTGGGATTCAGCCAGCAGGCAAATGAGAAAAATGTTCGCCATGTTTTTTGTTCTCACGCAGGAGACTTAGTGAATTGGATGCCAAACGTGAAAAGAGAAGAGAGAAGAATATGCAAAATAAAAACATTTTTTTAAATGCGACAACCACACACTTTTAGAGATGTCACTGTAAACCTACGTTTTGCAATGTGGACCAGTGTAGCGTAGATACATTTTAATGTGAGACTGGGTGTTTGTAGGCTACCTCGGCTTGATAATGCTGCATAAACTCTTCATCTTTGCTTCATATGTTAAACATAAAATAATGAGAATTTTTTTTTTTAAATCAGCTAAATTGATTTAATCCTAATAGAAATAAAAATAGATTTAATTCAAAAGTATCCTTTGTTTGATTTGCACTATATATCTGTATTAATATTTTTGGATTGCCACTTACTTTTAACACAAACATTTTACAGATACAAATAATTATATAAATACTTTAAGTATAAATAAATAATATAATAATATATCAATAATATATCAATATATATCATCATCATAAATATAATAATAAATCTAGCCGCACCAGCAATAAGTGGGGTCTGATGACATTATTTGAGACAAAGATCTATATATCAAAAAATATTTAGACTACAAAAGTCAACGTGTAGTGAAAAAACATTTGCACTTTTCCCTCTGTACTGTTCTGAGGAGCATATCTGTGATTTTTTGTTTTTGCATGCCACGGTTATTTACTGTGATTATTGGCAGTACAAAATTGGATACTGTGTTTTGTACAGTACACTGTCATTTACTGCGATTATCTATGGTATTAAATTGACAACTGTGATTTTCACAGCACACTGTTGGTTAATGTGATTATCTACAGTACAACGATCATAACTGTGATTATCTACAGTACAACGATCATAACTGTGACAGTACAATGATCATTACTATGATTTTCACAGTACATTGTTGGTTACTGTGATTTTTAGGGTAGCAACCTGATTACTGTGATTTTCACAATAACTCTTTGATAACACAATATGTTACTGTGTATTAGTATACTGTAACTAACTGTGTACAAACACAGTAAATCACTGTGAATTTCACAGGCATTTTTTACAGTGTACTTTTTCTTATTTTTTTTGGTGGTTCAGTGGTCCTCACATGTCCAAAGTATGAAACATAAGTCACTACAAACTGAAGGAACATCAAACACCTACAATATCTGTGAACACCAGATCAAAACCTCTCATGGTATCCACTGGGAAGAGGTCAAAGTTCATCACGCAGGAGTCAGTGGATGGCTAGATATATATAATGTTGGATTTGCTTATTTATTTTTTACCTTACTACAAATAAGGAAAGGAAAACTGTCTTCCCATTCAGGAAAATAAACAAAGGTCCAGTCCTATGCTAGATTTCCTCAACTGGCATTGTGGGTTAATAATCCAGATGGTGGCACTACAGCAACCGACTACAGTTTAAAACTTTGTAAATTCATAACAAATCAGTCGTACGTGCTGCCACTTTCAGGCAACTGTCAGCTAAATGTAGGCAGATATGTTCAGATGCTTGGAGCTGAGAGGAATGTTGACTCTGTTGGTCTCATACACTGTAAAACTAACCTATCTCCTCCCACATGCTTTTTCTCAGTTGACCCCAAATGTGCAGCACTGCATCTGCAGACTGTCCTTTTGAAATGATCCTGTGTTTCTAACATAACAAAAGTAAGGAAATTCAGAACTGTTACACTCTGGCAAATGCTGTTATTGCATCTCCTGCAAAGATGTTTTCATCTTGTTGCCTGCTGAGAGAGAAAGCCCCACAGTATTTGCCATCTTATTGACCAACCCTATTCATCGTTGTATTTACTGCATGTATTCCTGGTTGCATTTATTGATCCTTTTGAATGTTTAGTATTGATTGTTGTGTGTGTAAACCTTTCATTTATAAAGAATTTGATTGTGCTGTGTGGTATTGTGTGAATGAAGTATTACGGTCTCTGTTCTCAAGTACGAAATTAGCAACCTCCAAAACTGAGTCTGAATTATTAATAATTTTCCCTTTTCTAAGGGTGGTGCCCTGAGGTAAATTTAATGTGAGTTGAATTATATTATATGGGGCATCCTGGTAGAGAGCACACTATTAAGGCTCCCCATCCAGTGGTGCATGCCATCCCATCTCTGACAATCATCATCAGACAAAAATGCCTATTTAGTATAAATATTGATTATTTCTGATAACTGTAGTTGAGTGTCATCCCTCTACTTTCTTTTGTAACAATTTGTATTTAGGTCTATGCTTCATATTTTTGGTGCTGCCTTTATTAAGTGGTATTAACACTACATGAGACAGTTTAATTGGATCAGAGCAGGATGAATTGATGATCTATTATAGTATCACCATCAACAAAGCTGCTCCAAATCCCCAGTGGGGTAAAAATAAAGTCTTATGGAAACACAAGGACTAAATTGACTTTAATGAAAGTCTTTAATTCATCAGTCCCTTTCATGTATATTTAGAAGTAGAATCATTTACAGTATATATTTGTGGAATATGCTGAACCCTCACATCTCCAACAGATGAGGTTCAGTTAGTTCAGCCTTCATAAATATTCATGCTCTGTCCATAATGTGAGATTGATGCTGTTGCGACTATCTATTCTTAAACTGAGACATGCTGCATAAGGCAAAGCAACACACACACACACACACACACACACACACACACACAAATCTGTTTGTTGGAGTTTAGTCAACCATGTCAACATTAGATATGACAAAATCTAATTTTGTACCTTTGTAGCGTTGACGCACTTTCCCAATATCCAGCTCAGCTGTACCAGCACAGTGTGTGATGGAATATTTTTTTTACCTATATGTACTTTTAATAATCCCATATATCATTAACTTATGTACTTGGTTCATCTTATATAGTGTAATAATTTCCACTAAGTGTGCCAGTGTTTTGATATAATAAACATCTGTGAGATTGTCTTTGTCTTATACTCCATTCCTGTGAGAAATGAGTTTCCACTGTGGCTCAGGGCTGAGAAAGGCTTTTCTCGTAGACTCCACAAATATTCTCTAGCATTAAATGTTTTATTTATCTGTTTCTCTGGGCGCTTGTGCTGTAGGAGGTCTGCCCTTCAGCTGAATCACTTGCTCTGCTATTCTTACTTTTAATAAATATCACATTGACAACTGTTTGTTGTAACTTCTTTATTTGTTAATTTCTTCACAAGTAATTATGCAATTTCCACCACAGATCAAACAATGTATGACAGTAATTTCTGCAGTGTTTTATTAATGCACAGATGTCAACTGCAGCAGCTTACAGTACAGTAGGTGTCTGTATGTTCTCTGGGTGTGGTAGTGAAGCTGTCAGCACACCGCTAATGACCTCTAAACCACCTCATGGACAAACTTTAAGTCTTCTCAGTCTCACACTCTGTGTCCACTATGGTAGGTATGTTTCCCACAGCTCTGACAGGAGCAGGATGAGGGCATCAGTTTTCTTAGACTGTTAAAGTGTGTATTTGTGTTTTCAGTAAAGAGTAGACAGACAGCTCAGCTCTGCCAGGCTCCCAGGAACGAGTATAAAACCAAATGCTGCAGGAGATCTTTCTGTACTGTCACCTGGAAGTAGTTGACTAGTTGTGGATAATATAATTTAATCCTGCATCCCCAGATTCACAAAAGTTTAGGTATTGTCACATCACACTTGCGTTCTAAGAATATTTGCTTATTTCGCCCATTCACTTCTATTGAAGTCCATTGGACGGATGAATTCAGGCGTTTTTCCTGTTTCACTGGGATCTCCAGCTACTCTAGTGGACTAGTGGTTAGATTTCACTTACTGATGCATGTTTGGAAATATTACTCTAGTTACAACTATATTTACTACATTATAACACTACCAGACTGGCAACTGTAGGATTGTTCTCAAACACCCTGTCCTTAGTCTGTGTTATCAAAGTCAGAAATGTCACATATTTATGTTTCATTGAACAGAAACTGCTACCGCTACATGCCTTCAAGTATGCTACCATGACAATCGCTAACCATATTCCCATCTAATTGTCATTGCCACATTTAAGTGGACTTTTGAAATGTCACAAAAAAAGAACAAAAAAATAGTAACTGAAATAGTTGTTTCCATCAGCTGGTTTATTTGACTGAGTCTGGCTCACTCTGTGAGCGTGCGGGGCATCTCCCTCTCGTTGTTTCCCCAGTGCTGAGCCATTGTTCGTGTGCGGTGCGCCATTATGCATTGCGCAGAGCTTAATACCTACTGTCCATTACACAGAAGCATAACCATGCAGTAGAGGATATAGCCAAGCTACATGTGTATTGCATAGGCTATGTATAATATTTATAATAATTGTAATAGTAGGCAAGCATGTAGGCCTTTTGTGACAAACATCATTTGACTGTCATCGCTGCTGGCAGCTTTCATTTTTGTTGTAATAATATCTTGGTTTATGCTAAATAAATAAATAAAATATACTATTACAAAGACAAGTTATACACAAGGGACAGTGATACATGTTTTGGTGCTAACTGTTGTTAGTGATTTATATGGTCATTATATAATGAGTGACAAGCTGATACACACAGTATTAGTTTGTGTGTGGCATCCCATCTCTGCTCCATCACAATTGTGTACACACAGCTTGAGTGTCATTACAGTGTGGTGTGTTCCTTTCAGCTCTGCTTTTGCACCAATTCCCTGAGAGCACACACACACACACACACACACACACAACAAGTCTAGGAGACAGAGTTACTGTTGAATATGGCCAAGGTCATCCATCTGTCCTAATATGTGTTCATAGCCCATCAGTGGGATGGATAGAAACTGTTGAAAATGGGGCTGTAGATATATGTGGGAGGGAGACAACAAGCGTGGATTTTGTTTGTGTGTGTGTCTGTGTGTGTGTGCTCTCAGGGAATTGGTGCAAAAGCAGAGCTGAAGGGAAGAGGCCATCATGGCCTTCCAGGCCTAAAGTACTCTACGTAATGTCAGCCAGCTAATGGATCCAGTGACAGGTCATGTCCCTCGCCACCTCCACCTGTCCCAGCTGGAAAACAAAGACTAACAAACCATTCACACATTCCTTTGAGCTGCTCTCACCAATTAAGATCAAGTACAGCAGGGGAGAAACTTTAAGGAAACATCTCTGTTAAACTTAAGTCCCCTCAATGCTCTGCAGACAATGCTGATAAACCTAGCCACTATGCTGTATCATCAGGCTGCTCTGGTAACAGTTTATAGTACAGTAATGTTGGTTCCACACTGCTCCAAAAATAGATTTTAGAGTCACTTCTTTCAATCAAAGAACAAAAAAGGAATAGACATTCCCCTGGAGTAAGGTGCTTTAAGAACAACTCCACACTGAATACTCGGGACACTTGTGTAGAGGAAAAGAATTACTGCACTTCCAGCTGTAGAAGAAATATGACATTAATAAACACTCATCTCCTCACCTACAAAGCTCTTAATGGTCAGGCACCATCTTATCTTAAAGAGCTCATAATAACTTACTTCCCCACCAGAGCACTGCGCTCCCAGAATGCAGGGTTACCATTGGTTCCTAGAGTCTCCAAAAGTAGAATGGGAGCCAAACTGGAACCTGGTTCCACAGCAGAGGAGCTTGATAGACAACATGACAACATGTGCTGAGAAATGTTAGCTGGATTACTGATTGGATGGATATCTGATTAACATGTGTCTGGTTTGGTTATCAGTAATAGTATCATCAATCATATCAGTAATATCAAGTAAAATATTGATATTTTGAAAACAATAATGCAATTATTAATACTATGAAATTATTAATAAATATGAGATCAGGGACCAAAACAAAACTTGAAAAACAGTATCAAAATGAAGCATTTTTGCGGACAGTGAAGTGTGAATCTGTACATTGACTGTAACAACCAGCTGTTACACAAAACCACAAACGACGACTCCTTAAAATTATAATAGGATTTATTTTACTTCAGCACAGATCAGTGATCAAAACTTCAGTTAATAGATCGCTATTGTCTGTTCTAAGTAAAGACAAACCTACAACAATCAGCAAGCCTATGGAAATTTGTAGGTGTGTTTGTATGTATGGGTGTGCATTTATATGTGGTGGTTAATGACAGCATGGAGAAAGGTGAATGGAAAAAAGGTGTCGCATAAAGCAAGGTCTATAAGATCCTGGTTACCACAGTTAGGTACTGTTGGGGATCAACATATGGGGTAGGTTTGGTTATATTTGGTTCTTATATTACTAAAATTATTAATATTACGAATAATTAAGTATGGGGCACCATGCTGGGACCAATAACCACACATTAAAGAAGTTTTAAAAAGGGTGTTTACCTATAAATGATCAATAATGAAACATTATTCTTTATTAACAGGCTGATAGGGAAGGGTGAGTCCATACACTGGCTGTCTCAACTACCTTTTTTCACAGTACCACACACAGTAACCACAAATAACAACTACTCAAAAGTAACACAGGATTTATTTACTTCAGCACAGATTAACAAGCAACTCTTAATAATTAAAAATAATTAAACCACTATTATCGACTCCAAGCTGAACAACAAACATACAACAATCTGCAAAAACAAAGAGAAAATGTGTGTAGGAATGTAAATGTGTATGTGTGTGTGCGTGTTTGAAGGGTGTTTTTAACACACATGGAAAAGGTGAAAAGGGGGGCCGAGGGTTGGGGATGCAACCACCTGGGTTGTTCATGGTCCACCAGTTCAAAATGGCAGCTCATTGACATGTACTCATTTTGCTTACGCTTTTGTCCAGAGCGTCTATGTTGTCTTGCTCAGGGACTCATTAGGGGATGTGTTGCAGTGGGAATCCAGGTCTCCCACACCAAAGGTATTTCTCACCCTCAAAATGGCATTGAGCAGAACTGAAGTTAGGCTACTTGTGGGTCACAGGTTAGGTTAGCTACAGAGATCTCAATGGTATAAAACTGTATCTGTGCACATGTTAGTACAAAGGAAAGAAGGAAAGGAGCATGATCACACAATGCAGTGTTTGCTGTGTTATAACCCAGCAACTACACCTTATCACACAAGAACAGGCAGTGGATTTCAGTTCACTGGCATGTTGTCAGCCTTTACACTTCAACAAAGGGTACTTATTGGTCATACTCACAAATTCTGAACTCTATTAACAACAGTGCCTGCGGTGTGGCACCAGTACAACTCTAAAACCAGCCTGTTCTCATGCTCAGGCGTCACATATACACGCTTTGGAAAAACCGTGGCTATTGTACGCAAAACGGGTATTTTGCGTGTGTAGGATACGCCCCCAGGTTTGTGTTTATGAGACGCATCCAGGTTGCTTGTGTGTATATATAACGCCCTGGGGTGACCTGAAACAATAGTAGCACTTTCCGTCGCTAACTAGCTAGCTAGCAATGTTTGTTTTTAAGGAGTTGACAGCCCCCCGAGGCAACTTACCCTAATCACACAAGTTAGTGCCTAAACCTAATTCAGTAAATATAATCATGTTGAAGCATGATTATCTCTACCAGCTGGTGGGGTTAGCCTCCTTTGTGTTTCAACTCTATTGCAAACTGCAGCGTATCATACACACGCAAAATCGCTGTGTGATGCCTGAGATGAGATTGGTGTTGCTAAAACTGCATGCATGAGTACATAATAAACACACAGCAATACAGTTGACTCGGTAGTCCATGCAATCCGCTATTAAACACAAGAAAGCTTAGTATAATAATTTAAACCGAAATGTGCACATCCCACACAGAAATATTAGTAATCTCTTAAGAATTAGGACAACTGCACCAACTCCAGCACCCAGAACAAACTGATTTAAAATGTCTCTCTTCAATGTGAGATCACTTTCAAGTAAGACTTTTATCTTAAATGATTTTATCTTGTCTGCAAATCTAGATTTTATGTTTTTAACTGAATCCTGGTTGCAAATGAATGACTATAGCCAGCTAGCTGAACTGTGTCCGCCTCAATATGATTGTTTTAGTCAACCGAGGGAACTGAAAACTAAAGGGGACAGAGAGTTTGCTGTCAGGGCCCCGAGGCTCTGGAACAGCCTGCCCGAGGAAATCAGGTCGGCTGAGTCAGTGAGCTCTTTTAAGTTCCTTCTTAAAACATACTTTTATAGGAGAGCCTTTCCCGATCTTATTTGACTTTATTTTAGCTCTTTTATTTTATTTTACTAATTTTATATTTATCTTAAACGTGTATTTTAGTCTTTTCAGTGTTTTCTTGCTTTTATCTTGTATTGTTTTTGTATTATTGTTTTTGGGGTATTATTGTCTTTACACTTGTTAAAGCACTTTGTAACTTGTTTTTGAAAATTATTATTATTATTATATTATTAATAGTACACTTATGACTATGTCTATGCCCAGACACTTGACTTTAAAGTTGAGAAAGCATGCTCAAAGGTTTTTCAGGCTTTTCTCAATTAGGCACGGGGATCTTCTTCTGCAGGCAGGGAGTTTGCTGCGTTGGGAACAACGCTCTCTTCTTCCATCCATCCATCGGCAACCGCTTATCCTGCGTAGAGGGTCGCGGGGGGGCTGGAGCCAATCCGAGCTGCCAAAAGGTGGGGTACACCGTGGACAGGTCGCCAGTCCATCGCAGGTACACACATAGACAAACAACCACTCACGCTCACACCTAAGGACAATTTATAATCACCATTTAACCTAGTCTGCATGTCTTTGGACGGTGGGAGGAAGCCAGAGCACCCGGAGAGAACCCTCACAGACACAGGAGAACATGCAAACTCCACACAGAAAGGCCGGGGGAACCAGGGTTTGAAACCACGACCTTCTTGCTGTGAGGGGACAGTGCTAACCACTGTACCAAAATAAAATGTGTTTTTGTTTTTATCGCACAAAAATAAAAGCGACAAGCAAACAGTCATTTCTCGTCCAGCGAGTTAGTTTTGGATTAAGGAAACAAAAGAAAACAATGAAGAATAGTTTACCTCCTTTCTTCAGCTTGCGCTAGCTATGGATGTCAAAAGTTAAACATCTACTTACAGTCAATTACATAACTCTGGAACGGCGTGCATTGAATTTATGCTGACGTTAAGGGCATGCTCCCGGGGCTGTAGCCACACAAGGTTTAGCCAATGGCGACTCTTGTTAGGATTTAACTAGAAAAATTAGTTAAGAGTGAATTAATGGTCAGAGATTTTGGTACCCCTTTGCTTCAACTTCAGGATTGTTTTTTTGTGTAGAGGCCTCAGGTAGGCTTTCCAAATCCCATGTAGACCTCATTCCTTTGTTCTCATACTGTCCAGTCCCAACCGTACAATGTAACTAAAGCCGCGTTTCGACCAAAGTTACTATAACCCAGAACAAGGAACCTTTGGAGTAACCAACTGCAGCCTAAATTTAGATCTTGGGCCTTTTTTTTTTTGAATTTCTGAATGGGTGAGTAGAGACTACTGGAAAGGCTCGCTCTTCTGGTTGCAAAAAGAAATCCAGTTTCATTAGAAATAATGGTAAAATGACTCTAAATGATTTATTACCTCAGTAAGCACTTTTCAATCGCTAGTTTTTTGTCTTCTTCAATACAGCCTGATGTTCATTTAGTAAATAATGGTCCCATTTAGAGGAAAAAAGACCAGAAAATAGAGTATGCTTCAGGGCCGGATTATCTATGATTGACAAGTCGTTACCATGGCAACCTGTTAATCATGCTAGAGTCACTCTTACCCAGCGCCCTTGAAAAAGCTTATTAGGAGTTGTCTGTTCACTTTCTCTCGTGAGTACAATTAGTTTTAAAACTGTTGTTCGCTGGACAAAATCGTCGGCCCTGTTGAAAAGACACTTGTGAATTACAGATGCACTTAGCTAAGCAAGCTAGCTAGCTCCACAAACGACCATATATGTCCAAATATGGTCACGTCTGGTGCTGCCTGTTTGCAAATCAACATGGCAGTGCCCCCATCGGCCAAACTCGAGGCTTCAAAATATATAAAAGTAAAAAAAAAAAAAATCAAAATAATTCCAGTATTGAATACACATTTTAATAAAACTGAAAAAAATTGGTACACTTATTTTTACTTTAAATAATTTGCTTTTCTATTACAATTTTTTTTCTCCAAAATACAGTTACCTAACTTACCGTGTTATAAATAGCAGTGTAGTGTGTCTTCAAGTGTCTCTTCAGGTAGGTTGTATTTTTCTTACCTAATTTGTAGCCACAGGGTGTCTTTGTGTCTCCCGTTACTACAGTGCATTGTGTTTTCCTTTCTGCCAAATTATAGCGTGTCCATAAATATAGTTTTTCCAACCAAACCGTTTTTGCGTTGAAGCCATCATGTTGTTGTCATCACCTGCGATTCTGGGAATCTGCACATGTCAATCAGTGACATATACGTTGTTTACATTTTGACAGACAGACTGGGAACACAGTTGGCGGAAACACTTTAGCCCTGTCTCGTAAATGAATACAAAACATAGTCATTTCATCATAATTTCTATTTTCAAAGATCTATTTTAGTAGTCAACGTGTCATCTTAGTCTTGGATAAAAAGTTGTTGAACATCATTGAAAGTTTTCTTCATCAAAGGTAACACTGAATAACTACCACTGAGTCTAAAAGTACATCTTACTTATCTCCTTTCATCTTAAATGCAGAGTCCGCAGAGTTCTATGAGAGCTGTTGGGTTTCATCCTTTCTTTCCAAAAGTTATAGGTCTGCCTGCTATTTGATCTTCAGTGGTATTTCCAGTCATAGTGGCCTAACTGCACACGATGAAGGTCGTAGACAAATACCATTCAAATCAGTGGTGATGGAGCCAGATCTGTGGCCTTTGTGAGGCTGCCATTTGGGTGGAAAATTTGCAGCCTGACCAGAGGCCGGTGCCTAGGGACTGTCTGCGGTTTCAAACTGAGTTATGAGTTAATATCATGTGGGCCTTTAAAGTTTCTGGAGAAGAGAATAAAACTCCCAGCTATCATGTTCTACTAAAAAGCTGTAAGACTTATGCATATACTGTTCTGATTATTGTGGGAGTTTATTTTTAATAATGTATCATAGCACAGGTGGAACAGAAAGGGAATAAGGGATCATTTTGAACACTTAAATCTTAAAGGGATACTTTGCGATTCTAACCCAAGTGAAAAAGAAATATACTTAAGCAGCACTTTTTTTGGATGCTCTTATCATATTTTAATTGTACTATATTAAGTGTATATTAAATGTGTTATTTTGGAACAACTTAAAGTATGTTAAGTGTCATTTTAGAAATACTTAAAGTCAACTTTAAGATAATTGCAATATATTTTAATATACTTAGTTGTGTTAAAAAGTAACTTTACTGTAATTTAAATATAGTTATTTAAATTTAACTTAAAATACCCTTTTGTGCTATACTTTAAGAACAGTTTAAATACATTTTAAACTTAACATAAATGTGTTGCCTGAACATTTTTATTAGCATTTCAGCATATTAGTAATTTATTACTGGTACACACCAAGAGCCACTATTAATATCTTGGGAAGCTGCTTTATGAAACCATTCGTATGAGAATAATGCATTATTAATGCATTCAAAATATCTTGCAAAATGCCCTTTTAGCATAATAATAATATCAGTAAAAAAAGTATTTTACAACACACACACACACACACACACACATACAGACAACTAAAAAACTTTAATTTTGTGTATATTACAAAAATAAATTCCTGTACATTAAAAGGTACAGCAGCATGTATCACATATTGACCAAAACTACCAAAAAATAAAAATTAGTAAAATGATGACATATTATCAGTATTACTGAAAAGTACACAATACACATCACATCATTAATGTTACCCATGGGGGTCCCTCATACGGCTCGGACTCTGGGCACGGCTCACATGACCTCACGGCAAGCCATCCCACTTCTGACACCATATGTGGACAAAGGAGAGAGCATTCACCCTGCCCAGATTCAAACACAGGTCTACAGGGTACCAAACATGCAACTTTTACAGCATACCAAAGAGCCAGGCTCGTTGGTATGGCAGTCCAAGCACTTACTCAACTGTAGTGAAGTTACTCCGTCACAAGCTTACAGTACAAATGGTGGAAACAAACTGAAACTGAAAAATGTCTTAACCTTGGAGTGGAGGGTCGCTTATCTTTGAGTAGGACTCACTGCATTGACACTATGGGATTTGCAAACTGATTTATCACACTGCATCTGTGGAAGGGAAAAGGAAATAATTTGTCTATATCAAAGCAATATTACCTCTAATTAATTAACAACAATCATGTCTAACTGTTCTGATAATGCAAACTTTTTAGGTTCAGGTGAAATGGTTTTCCACAAGGGGCCCCTCCCAGTTAATGCTCAAATAAATATTATATATATATATATATTATAAAATAATTTTTTCACAAGAATATTTGTTTAGTTAGTCTGACCTCGTTGTAGTGAGAGAAAAAACAGTGATGTGTGCAGGAGCCAGATATACCTATGAGCACATTGAACTTGTGAGGCTCCAGCTGGTCCTTTGAGGTTTCCGTGGCCTCTAAGCCCTCTGAGTGAGGCAATGATCCCCGGAACCCCTAAAAGAAAAGAAATGCAGTTGCAAATGAGATATAATAAATATTCAGTCAGGCCAGTACACCTAATTTAGTTCTTTATAAACACTGTAATTATATTCTTATTGCAAATCTTTATTATTATTCTTTATTTACTTTTCTTCCGCTAAGGCAGGAAATTCCAACTCTGGGTTTAACATTAAGTTGGTTAAAGTTTGAAAAAGGTAGGTTCAACTTTTAAAAGTTGAATACAGGATCTATGACCATACAAAGAGCTGTGTTGAGCAGTATTTTACATAACATCACATGCTATTATATGGTGTGGTCAGGCATCGCAGTACATAAAAACATTATTTCAAGCATGTCTTAAGACAATTCTCACATACGCGTGTACATTTTAACATTGCTGTTATAACTGAGTTACTGGTCACTGTAATGATAACCCTCTCCATGGCTGCAGTGAAGAGAAATCTCTAAAAAACACTGTAGCTTTAGAAGATATCCACTTTTGAATAACTATATTATTATATATTAATATTATGTTATCACAAGTCAATATATATATTATATTTATAATATTTTAACATTTAAAATAGTAATTTTTTAATAAATCAACAATGAACTATAACTGAATTGATTGTGATGTTATTTCATAGCCAACATTTAATTAAAACTAATTATTATGATACTGTTAAAACAATAGGATTTTTACACATAATGTCATACATCAAGTGACTGTTTATAATTAATTTTTATTCAGTTTTAGGTGTAACATAACATACAGTATGTTCATTTCAAAGGAAAAAAAGAAAAGCAAGACAAGGGAAAGTGAGAAAATGTCAGGCTAGAAAAAGCAGTACACAAAAGAGGTGCTGGAAAAGGCAGTTGAGGAAGTGAGAGCAGGAGCAAGCTTGAGGCAGACGTCCAAAAAGTACGGCATTCCACACACCACCCTGCAGGACTACAAAAAGAAAAAATACACACACAACCCTCATCCTAATTTGGCCCTGACACCTGCAGAAGAAGATGCCCTGACTTCATTTATATTTTGGATGGCAGACCACGGCTTCCCAGTCACAAAGTGCTGGCTAGTGGCATTATTAAAGATAGTGGCAGAGCTACCACTGTACCACTGTCAATCTGGACAAGGGGCCGAGTGATGTCTGGTGGTCCAGATTTAAGGCCCGCCATCCAGAACTAACCTCCCGGACAGCAGATTCCCTGGACAGAGCCAGAGTTCACGGTGCAACTCCAGAAGCCATTGGAGGTTTCTTTGATCTGAACGAAGCCTTATTCATCCGTCACAGTTTGGAGGACAAGCCCCATCTTCAACTGTGACGAAACTGGCTTTGGTAACAAGCCTAGGTCCAAGGAGAAGGTGCTCTGCCAGACTGGGAGGAAGCACGTCTACCAGCAGCAGCAGACCACCAGGGAGCACATTACAGTGCACTGCTGCGTGAGTGCAGCCGGGGAAAGCATTCCACCCTTCATCATCTACCCTGGCTGCCTCCCAAGTAATGCCTATAGGCTGGATGGGCCTCCCAACGCCCTCTATGGGATCCAGGAGAAGGGGTACAGCTATTCCTCAAATGGCTCCGGCGTTTTGTGCAGTATGCTCCGGAGGACAGACCTCTGATTCTAATCATGGACCAACACGAGACACATGTCTCAAAAAATTTAATAATGTACTGCAGGGAAAAAGAAATAGAAATACTCTGCCTACCTGCCCACACCACACACATCCTCAAGGAAGATATGGCAAAGAAGAAGGAGGAAAAAAGACAAGCACAGGAGGCCAAAAGGCAGAAGAAACAGGCACCATCTCCAACTGAGGAAGATGGGGAACACTGCGCTGTCTGCAGTACAGTGGTCCCACCTGGCTCAGGAGATGGGGCCATTGATGAATGGGTGCAGTGTGACCTTTGCCAACTGTGGTTCCACTTCCGAGTGTGCTGGGGTGGAGGAAGTGCCAGACACGGAGTGGCTTTGTCATAAATGTTGTTTGTCCACATAATCACAGACACACACACACACACACACACACAATGTAAATAGTTTTAAATAGTGCACACACAAAATGAACACTTCATACTGCTGATATACTGACAATTTCTAGTTGTAATTTTTTATCAGTTTAGTGTTAATTGTAAATAGTTGTAAATGGTGCACACACACATACGTTACAACACTCACACACGCGCACAAACACGTAGTATCCTAATCATTTAATTTTTAAGTTCATGGTTTGCACATTAGTTACTTTCAATTATTACATTTTTTAAACAAATGCAAATTGTTTCCCCTCCTTCTTGTTCTTCAGAAAGATATGGTAACGTTGTTGACTAACGTTTCACATGGTTCATGCTTAACTCACGTGCCTTAATTAATATCACGACACTATAATGCCTAACTCACATGGTCGTCTAGCTTATTAAGCAGTAAAGTTAGCCTAATTAACCTAGGTTTTAACAAAAATAAATGTACTCACCTTTCTTATAGATTTCAATAGTATACTCTTCCGTTAAAAGAAATAAACAGCTCAAAAATGATCCGTTTAAAGTCAATTTTCGCAGTTGAAATCAACGTATGCGCTCTGTACGGAACACCGTTAACATCTGTGAGCATCCAAGCACAGGCGGAGGAGGTACTTTCACCCACTTTTCTCAAATACTATTGGTCCAAAAGACATCAATCAAAGAATAGACAGTCCAATGGGTATTCCCCCAGAGAATGAGCACACAAACATGCTTGTCTGGCTCTCACCAACAGAGGAGTGGCCGTTGACGTGCGGTGAAAGGTGAAAAGTGTACAGAACATGGTTAATCTACATTAGTCTAATGCAGATGCTTAGCTGATGATTCATAGTAGCTTCAGCTAAACTTTAGAATGAATACAAAAATTAAAAAAACAACTGTGGTGATTTCTTTACAGAGTATATGGGCAGGAATAATGTACTGTAAACATGGACATGTGAGTATTAAGGTTATAAAAGACTATAAAAATGTGAACCTATTCTTTAGCACACAGACAGCAACATATTAGTTGCATTTATTACTCTGATAAAGACCTCACTGGTCATTTTAACAGTGAAAAAGCAGAATTGAGGGCTCATACACACGTGCACAGGCCTGCCTCGTTAAAATCTCATGCATCAAATTCCAGCAACTGAGCTATTGAGATTGTGCATTACTGAAATTTTAGTAACATTAAAAACTGCCTTACAGCAAAAAGCAATACATTACTGTAATGTTAATTACGTTACTTTTGTAACACGTTACTCCCAACACTGTTTAGGCAGACTAAAGTTGCTGTGTTAATTATGAAGCTATTAAAATGCTAACTAACGTTAGCTAACAAATATATTAATCCACGTGCTAGCATTAGCTAATGCACACCAGAGCTATCCACCAAGGAAAATATTTTCAAACCTAGAGTGAACTCAACTTTAGTTAACTTACACAATTCGTTGTCTTGCTAACAATAATAAACTTACCAAGAAAGACGATTTTTGCTAGCAGTCTCTGCTTCTGTCCTCTCCTGCTTGTAGTTTGCCAGTCACGCCTCTTTAGCTCTTTTCACATTTAACTTCTGCAGGGAGCTGACCGGATATTCTTCTCTTCTGTGTTCTTTTCTTATTATGTCTGTGGTGTCCACCTTCCAAGTCCGAGTCGGTAAAGTAAAACAAAGGAAACCTGAGAAACAAAATGATTTCTGGCCAAAACTTGCTTCGCGGACTTTCACGCTGTGTGATTGGGTCATCAATTTGAAAACCTTGATTCTGATTGGTCCAACTGAATGCACTACGCTAGTGGGCTGGCTGGGAGGGCACACTTCGCCCCTGTGTACACATGTGTCTACCGTTTACACACAGAAAAAAGTATATTTACATTATGATTTAAAGTATACTTATTTCTATGTGGTTGTTTGTAAAGTTAACAACATGTGCTGCTTCCTTCTAGGCCAGGTTACCCTTATGAAAGGTCTCTGATCTCAACTATTTACCTGATTAAAAAAGAGTGAAATGAACATTAATGAAAAAAAGAAATATTATGGTTTTGAAAAATCTATTTAAATGTTAAAAAAACATGTTTTAAAAATCATATCTCTGGAAATCACGCTGAAACATGTGGCAATTACATATAATTACAATATTTTGCTGTAGCCTACACAATGAAGCATGTTTGGCATAAATATATTTTTAACCCACTAAAAGTGTAATTGTTTAACAATGTACTTCCACAAAGTACACCTAAATAGTATTTACTAAGAGTTAAATAAATATATTTTTAATAAATAGACTGTTGTGGAAAATATACTTTTATTTAAGAATATTTATTGAAAGTTTAAATAAGTATATATTTATTACCAATTTATTCAAAGTATACTTTTAAGAAGTATGTTAAAGCTCAGGAAAATATATCTTTAATATACTTGTAGTAAGCATGTTAGGAGTATGAATGTACTAATAGTATACTATGTGAATTTCTAGTATATTTTCAGTGCCTTTAAGAGCACTTCTTTTTGACCTGGGAATCCAATACACTTTTTGTTAAATTCAGCCAATATTTCCTCTTGGGTCTCTTGCTCTCTGCTCTTCGTGTGCTCTGACTGTTGAGTAGTGTGAAGGAGGTTAGCCCCAAAGTTAGCACTGACTCGGCCCTGGAGAAAAACAGTCTGCTCTGTGCTTCCAGACTCTTGTCACTGTATTTTTGTAAAAACCATTTCAAATAACTTGCTAGTTTTAAACTGTTGTGTTTCTCAGTGCGTCATAACTGACACTTTCAGACAACAGCGTGACAAAGCGTAATTATTTGACGCTAAAGGTACCCTTCAGCGTCCGTATGAAATGCCACCGTTTGCTACATCCCAGTAACACAAAAGAGGCTAACATTACCTGCTAGCACATAGGCCGATGAGCACAGCTGTAGGGTTAGCCAGTCTACATGCATAAAGTCAGTGACTTAGGTTTAGGTACCAACATTTCTGATGGTTGTGGTAAGGTAGCTAGCAAGCTAGCACTTCTGTTCTGTATGAGACACCCTAGAGCGTCTCATAGAGACGCTGAAGGGTACGTTTGGCGTCAAATAACTACGCTTTGTCACTTTTTCTGAAAGCGTTGGTATTGGACGCCCTGAGATGAGAATGGTCTGGGATGCCACGTTTGTGTGCTTACCTGTCATTAGTTTGATGATGTTTGTTCACTAATTGTAACTGTTGAAGTTCCTCTTGATAATCCTACCCATACATAAACTAGACTCTGTATCTTAGACTTCAGCTTATTAAAAAAAATTGCTTCAATATTTAAATATTATAACAGTACTGCAAGAAGACTGGATTCTGACATATTTCAGCAGCATAGGATTGGTTGCCATGGCAATGCGCGTCTGTGAATTTGGGGGCGGAGCTTCTGAAGGAGCAGTAACAGGAGGGGTATGTTTGTTTGGCAGTTGAACCCAAATATCAACAAACTCTCTGCAGAATTGCGTAGTATCCCTTTAAGTAAATGTACAATTAGAGTAAAATAACAAGAAAGAGAAGTGTTTTTCTTGTAGTGTGCCCTTCTTCTCTCTTAATCCCAGCCCTCAGTCAAATCTCCTTGAAGCTACTAATCATTGCTGCATGAGCAGCATGCATAGCATTCACCCTGCTCCAAGTGACAGATGGAAATGTATGATCCAGCAATGGCAAGGGCACATCCAAACAAAGTATAACACTCCCAATAATAACTGCTTCTTACTCTGCTTAAAACGTCTGCGTGCTGGGCCCATATAGTGATTGTCATTATGGTATTAATTGCAAATGATGATGAAAAAAATACAAGTTATTAATTACATTGTATTGGTGGGGAAACTCTTAGACATTAGGCATTCAAATGAGGATTGTCAACAAAGCATTCAAAAACATAGGCAACCCGCTCCCCTCAGTTGATTCCCTACATACTCATTGGACTGTAAAGCGAGCAAAGGATCATCTCCGCCCCCTCACAGCCCGCTCATCACCTCTTCCCGCTCCTTCCCTCGGGGAGATGGTTTACACTGGAGTTAGTTGAAAGCCCAGAGCGTCTCACACGGTGTTGTATCCCTGATGGTCATGAGCCCTTTATGGTGGGAGAGCTCCGGGTATCACAGCAGAAAATTGGGTTTACAAACAAAACAATCAGCACCAAAACACAGAGGCAGCAATCTGTGGCACCATCTTGTACATTGTGGTCATGCATGTCAGCAAATAACAGCTAATATAGCTAATGTTAGCCTCTTAGCTGCTGTCCGCTGCTTTCTCGCCGTCACACCGAGAGCACTCCTTTTTCTGGTGACACAGGGCCCAAGTTACTAACATCCCGAATAAAAAGTACTAAATTGCATGTGCATTCTAAAATATTGCACGTGCAATGTTAGTACCTGTTATGGGTGATTTACTAAGAATTATTGCATAGATGACAACAGGAGCAAACACAATGGAGGTGGAAGTATTTAAATGAGGGTTTTGCGTGTTTTAACGGTTTCCACCATGGAGAGTCGGGAAAGAAAGCAGCCACTGCGTAAAAACCTTGGTTTGTTTCATTCAGTGGAAACCGTATGTACCTGCCCATCCTGCCTGAGATTGAATTTGGGACAGCACACCTGAAGCAGAAACAGATACAGTATGCTGGAATGTCACAGACACCAGGAAATGCCAGCAAATCGTGCTTCATGAAGCCAGAGGGAACAATCACCGACCGTCCGCACCGTGCCCGGTCGCGCCGCGGTCTCCTGTCCCTGTACGCCCCAACGCCCCATTCCCTCTCTGATATCTACAATGGGTTCTGTCGTTATTCCGACCGGCGCGCTGTGAACAGTTGGTGATTGTACCTTCTGGCTAGATGAATTTTACATGTGATCCATGCACGTCTTCCATCTCACAGAGAAAAGAAGTCAGGTCCAAACGAATTTTGTTTTATTGGCATGAATGCTAATATAACAGTGTTGCCAAAGCTTCAAGGAAAATACAAGAAAACATATAGTTAATCGAATAAATAAAATAAAATAATTTTACTTCTAAATATTGGATATAGAATAATATTATTTGATATTGTTAATTTCTCTACGTCTTCTTTCATTACGGCTGTGTCTCCTTCTGGCAACGATTACAGCAGCCATCTCTGCACAATACTTTCAAACATATTAAACACAGATGCTGTTGCACTCACATGAAATTGCGTTTAGGTTTGTTAGATCACATTGCGTCTAGTAAATAAAGGTATTTGCATGTTACACACAATAAAACTGAAACGCTCCAAATTGCATATTCATTAAGGCAAAAGTAGTAAATGAACAACAGGTGCTTTCTGGCACTTTAGAAAGACGTCATTCTGCGTGCACACCATTAGTAGATCAGCTTACGTGTTAATTTGCTGGTGATATCAAGTTTGTACGTGTTTTTACTCACGCAAACCTTTAGTAAATCTTGCCCTGTGTGTGTGAAGCCACACGGACAGAAATGTTTGGATGCTTTCATCACGACGAAACTATTGCATTATAAATAATAGTCCTGTTATGTTCAGCTCGTGGGCTGAGCGCAGGTAAGAGGGGTTTTGGGCTCAAATGCAGACACAAGTCAGCCAGAGAAATGGTGACTAAAATTTATTTGAACAAAACTGGTAAAAACTTACAAGTGCAGGCAAGGTTTGTAGTCCAACAATGAACATATAATTGTCCATCAAGAAAACAGGTGAGTAATCCGAAAAATCCATTGAACCAGAATAAATATCCAAAAACACGAGACGAAGACAAGAAACTGGTAACAAAACACTGAAACAAGATACAGTGAACCAGCAACTGACAACAGGAAGATAACCAATATATATGCACAGGAGGGGTGAGGATAACAAGGCACAGGTGAAGACAATCAGGGGAATGAGACAGGTACGCAGGAAGTAAAACAAAACAATGACGCTGGAGGCAGGCAACTACAAACTTAAACTGGATACACTAAAAAACACACTACCACCACACCAGAACCATGACAAGTCCTCCCTCCAACCCTGCTCACTTGCTGTGTTTTTTTTTATTTATTGCAGTCTGTTCTTTAGCAGTCAGAGCTCCCCCTGCTATCCATAAGGTGCATCGGACCCCAGCCGTTTCAAACCCTCCTTTCAGCCTTTGGGCACACCTCCTCATACAATCCCAAATCCCCAATCCTAAATCCTAAATGAACCAAAAGTAAATCCCAACTTCCCAATCTTCTGTCCCAAATTCCCAGTCCTAAATCCTAAATGCCATAATTTCTATAATTTTCTATTTGGACTATGAATTTGAATTTTGACCATTATATCCTCCATACCTTCTCTTATTTATGTTTGTCTATATATCAACAGAAGCATAGCCATGACTTAATATATACTAATAGTGTTGGAGAGAGTCAATGAGCTAGTAGTATGAAATGAAAAGTATTTCATCATGGGCTGAGGTTGTATGTGGCATCCTGGAAGTACATGGTCAGAAATAAATAGGCTGAAGCAGGTGAAGAGAAACACACTAAGATCTAAAAAGATATCAAAGTTTGATAGACAACAAAAGAAAATGCTTGCTCCTCTACAGCAATACCCTGCTTCATTGCCACATGAAGCTACCCAATACAACACAGTGCTCTAATCATTCAAGTGCTTGTCCCATTCTGTATTCCCATTTCAAACTTTTCTTTTTTAATGTTACTAAACATAGAAACACAGTGCTCTCTGAACACAAGATTCAGTTATTACAACTTAATACAATACCCATGAGCTTCAACTGCCGTTGCCAAAGAGAGGAAGACAATCAAAGGAACTAATCAGAGCAGAAGAGCTCCAACTGGGAGTCACGTAACATCGTCAAGGGAAAAATGAATGGGACTTTTACTCCGGGAACCAAGGGCATCCAAAATAGCTCCTCCCACTTCACAACTATTTTCAGTATGTGCACCTTTCTGGCTGCCAAGACCAAAAAATCAGTGTATGTTGGAAGCAGACTATGAACCCGCAAAATTGAATAGGAAAACTTTGGCAGTAGGTCAAGGTTGAACCAGGAAGTCTCTGTAAACGGACAGCTTATGTAATAATTTAACTATTCTTCTTTGTTTTCTCTACCCAGTCAATTTAGGTAACCTGGTTTATCCGACTGACTGCTTTTTTAGTGAAAAAATAAATTGCTGAGCTGTGTTTTTATACCTGACGGCCAGAGGAACCAGAGACGTCACTAGGGCTGAAAAACAGGGGTATGTGTAACTGATGAGTGCAAAATCTTTGCACTCTAATCTTTTGTTACTGTAGAACTACACTCATGTCAACAACCAGTGAAAGGTAAAAAGCAACATATTCTCTTCTTGCATTTCTCCTCTGTTGAACAAAAGTTACTGTGTTAGTTTTTAGACTGAGTTCTTCTGTAGGCTATGACTTAAATGCCATCCGTCTGCTCATGTAAATGTGTGATAAAGTAATACCATATCTAATTCCTCTCTGTATTAGTGAACTTGTAGGTCCAAAGAATGCTATTTAATTACACTAATTACTGTTACTGCTTGAAGGTTGGTTTGCATACATGCATACAATAAATACATTATCAAGTAAGCTGTTGATAAGGATCCTATTTAAAGTGTCTACTATTTAATAACCTGATGGTGGAAGAAATAAAATATTTGGAGTAACGACTACTACATGCTTGTATACATGTATGTGTGATTGCTTTCATTTTATTATATATTATGTGTGTATTTCTGTGGGTATATGCTCATGTATAGCCTATTCAACATCTACATATTTCTTTAATTTAATACAGTCTATAAATGCAGAAAGTTAAGTTTGTCAGAATATAGCAAATATAATAAATATCATGAAATGATTTAGTTTAGACTATGCCTTGGTGCCTAGACCTGCCAACAAATGCCTGTTGTTAGAAAAAAACCCACAATTCCTTAGACCTGTAGACCAAGTTGACCTCAGAATCAGCTTCCCTGCCAATCCCCTGCTTCTCTCTCTCTCTCCTAAAATATCTAATGAATTGAAGGATATAACGGTACAACAGAATTAACAGGGACACTATGACATTTAGTTTTCACTGAAAACAACATTCTGTGGGGACTGATATTGTTTTGAAATCCTTTAATAGAGAGTAAGTAAATTTAGCTAAAGTTAAGCAAGTAAATTTCATTAACAACAATTTACAATTTCAGTCACTACGCTGAATCAATTTTCCTTCACAATTCATGTGTGAGTGTTGGTGTGTGTGTTAGTGTGTGTGTTTGTAGTAACATTGCTCGCAGCTCAGCAGAGCAGCAATGAAATGCAGCCTTCCTCAGGGTCCTAGTGTCCGACTACAGTAGGGATTTAACTTGTGAAGCTGAGGAAACAACCAGGGGTGCGTTTCCCAAAAGCTTTGTTGCAACTGTTTCCCAAAACCCTAGTTCAAACTATGAAGGTAACTAAGTTGGTATCTTACATGGTACGAACCATCGTTAGGCAACGCAGGTGTTCCCCAAAACCATCTGTTCGCAACCACTGTTGTATAGTTTGAACTACAGCTCCTGACCCGTGGTAAGAAGCTTGACTACGTCACAGATGAAGTCTAAGGAGGTGGATGTAATGTGTGTAAGCAAGGAATGTTGATAATCCTACTGTACAAACACATTTCAGGTGAAATGTAGTAAAAGTTCTTTTAAATGTATCTGTCGGGTCATGGGTAGGGTTGCATTGATTCAGTACTAAATAACTTAGTGTAGACCATCTATGAACAGCAGGTATTTTTCTCACAGATTACCCATCTGTTCACAATAACTTCATCTAATATTAGTCACACAGTACAAACGTTAAAGGACAAAACGGAGAACGTAAAGACATAACTTTTAATATTACCTTAATGTACACATTTCCAGACCTCTGAGGACGATGGGTGTTCTCTTGTCTTCATTGCCTTCATAACAAAGATAAATAGAGAACTGACAGTATTCATACCTGTGTCTGTCTCAACAGAGAACATTCTTAAGCTCAGCCACTTACCACACTAAGCTATTCTCAAGGCCTTGAAACTGTTTGCGGCCAAGGGATGTGTTGACAGTTCTTAATTTTTTCTTCTAAAATTTTGTTACTCCTATAAACAAAGTTATAGCCTATATTGAAGCTAAATAAAATGACGTTTTATGAGTTTCCTGCTGTGAAACAGACGAACACAACATGTTAGAAACATGTTAGTTCGAACTATGTTGGTTCAAGTTAGTTCAAGTTAGTTCAAAGCACGTTGGTACCAACAAAGTGCATCGTACCAAGATAGTTTAATGCTACCTTCCATGGTTGTACTGGAAACGCACCCCTTATTTTAAGCCAGTAAATACAAATTATATTTAAGAAGAAATAATCCCTTACTTGTACTCCCTACTGAGAATTATTTGAGAACACAAGCTTGCAAGTATTATTAAAAAAACGAATAACACAACAAGGGTGAGAAGGCACTGCGCATTTTCCACTTTCCTTTTAGAGTGTGTCAGGAGAAAAGGGAGAATCAATAATCTCCCTTATTGATCAGAAACTTCCGTCTGTTTTAAAGCTTCCAGATAAATGCCGTTCACTCTTTAATTGAAACATTTGCTGTGTGTTGAGCGCAGGTCCTCTGGCAGCGGTTGTAAAGGGCCTGCTTTGCATTCTCTCTCTGTTTATTGACGTCTTGTCGCCCTACAGCAGCCAGTTGAATGCTAAGAGGATTAAGAAGTTGCAGTGAGGAGGAGGAGACAGAGGAGAAGAGCGGCACACATTCTGCTCTCATCCTGTATTACCTGGCTGTGCTTATAGGCTGCACATCAGCTTACAGCTGTGATTAGACACATATACAGTAGAGGGCTGACTGAAGGGATACTAAGCCAGCTATATGATCCTCATATGGTACAAGTCATGGAGGGAAACGTTCCTCCGTGTTTCCAGCCTGGTGGTAAAGAATAGAGATGATACATCATGCTGGTTCCATAGTTGTAATTGGCAGCTGTAAAGCAGACGTGTGGTGAATGATGTGCTGGGTTTATCTTAAACAATGTATCAAATGACAATGTGAAAACAACGTGACAATGAAAAAGGAGTCGCTCGAAGTAATGAACCTAGAGAGAATTATCACCTGAATCCCCTTGGTTTTACAGAGCTTTATATTGAGTTTCAGCTCATTGTTTAGCTGTTTAATTTATTGTTTTTGTTCACTCTCACCACCCTCATGGTGTCCAAATGAATGCTAATGTTGCTCCGTAATTGCAGGATATGTAAATAAGTACCAGTTATCAGTTGCTAACAAGACAAAATTAACAATACCACAATATTCAATTAAAATACACGTGTCACTGTGAACAAATCCACTAAAATGATTTGTGTCACCCTGCCATTTTACTGTTTTAAAAGGTGGTGAACTATTTCTTAGTAACATTTGCAAAAAACTACTGGTGCAAACTGTTTTAGGAAAATAGGTTTTTTTTATTAAAAAAATGTAATTATATGTGACCCTTTTTTCCAGTATTAAAGCCAATCTTATCCTTGAAAGGCCCAAAAAACATAAATTCCTCAAACAGCTTCTTACTATGAGTGATGTGGTCCTGCTAGAACACACAATTTTCTGCTAAAGTTTAATCAGTTTTGGTTATTTCATGAGTTATTTCAGATTTCTGGATTTGTGTTTGTGTCTGTGTCTGTTTTACTGGTGGGTGGTGCTCCGTTGGAAAAAAAGTGAGGTCACATGCAACATAGAAATACTCAACACTGATGGCACATTATTTTAGTCTGCTACACTCATGAATCTTTATACTGTGGTCCACATTAAGTGTCCGAAGTCAGTGTTGTTTGTTACATGCTATGTACTTTATTTTATATAGTGGTATGAAAGTGTATAGTAATAATAATAATAATAATAATAATAATAATATAGCTTAAAGTAAACTTCTCCTCAAGGCATGACACTTTTTTGATAACCAATTACCTAATTCAGTCTTATGAAATATACTAAACTATTAATTTGGAATTTTAATTAACTTGACTATTAAATTAAAAAGACTAAATGACGACAAAGAGATGGACATGTGTGATAAAGACAGTGGTGTGTGTGTCTTTGTTCTGCCGTTTGTGTCTCGCGTGCACGAGCACACATGGTCAGACAAAGAGAAAAATGTGCAGGGGGAACTTTAAGATTCCTCCTGCGTGTGTGGTTGTTTAAGGCCGAATAGAAGTATAAATATGTGATCTTTGTGTCGGTTAACAGGGACAAGTTATAAGGAGTTAGTTAGTGTGTGAAGACTGGGTCTGGGTGAAACATGACTTTTCTAACAACAATTTAGGTTATGGGTACATAATCTCACGTTAACAAACACATCAATGTCATTTACAGAAACAGCACCACGCTCAGCAAGTAACGTTACCATTCAGCTTTGTGAAGCTAGTAATGCCCATTTAAGTTACCAGCCCATAAAGGAACAAAGGTGCTTTGGCTGTAAGATGTTAGCTGGCAGGTTCGTTGTGGATGTAGCCAGGAGGGGAAGAAACGTGGTTCCATGCCGTCCTTATCAGCAATCTGAAATCAAAACCTACTAACCTAATTACATTGTATTTATTTTAGCTACACATAGAAGCTAGTAGGTTAATAAGACTAATATACTGCATGGTATCATATGTACTGTGTGTGACCTATACTTGCCTCCAACCACAGTATAAATCAATTCCTCTATCCTCTGCTCTGCTGCTCACCTCCCTGTGGATCTGAGGAGGCCTTAGAGCAAAAGTCTTCAAAAATATGTGCACTGAAAAAGAAAAATTCATATTGGAGGTGACGCTTCCTGGTAATAAAGTGTGTGCAGTGAAGGTGGTAATAACTCCTGACCCTATTAAATTAATTAAGCCACAGCTTATCATAATGGAAGGATGAAAAGAGAGAAAAAAATGAATGTGGTGGTCTGGTAGTAGTCCCTCTGAAAGCCTCTCGCTGATGAGGCTGGAGGGTAGGCACACCGAACAAACGCATAACTTATTAAATTAGTGTCGGCCTCCACGGGATGCACAAAAATTGTTCTCCATGTCATTAAATTCAGCCTGCTTTTTGCTGCGTTTCACAGGCTACTTTAGCCAGCCAAGCATAATGGTCCACAGCCACGGATATCTGCATGCACTGGCCTTGTGTGTGTGTGTGTGTGTGTGTGTGTGAGTGTGTCTGTGTGAGTGTGTGTATGCAAGCATAATGTTCTGTCTCAATGTTAAGGTGAACCAAATTAAGCGATAAGTGCTTTGTATTACAACATGGATATTATTGTGGTAGTTATGTCCATCATTCATTTTAGTAATAACATAGTACCCACCAAGTATGGTACATATATGCAAATGTAAATATATACAGTAGGTTTAATTTCAGCATTGGGGGTTCAATAACCTGTTCCTCCTGTCCACTTGAGTGGCACTCACTTTCAGTTTTACGTCCAAATAAAGTAGCATATTATAAGTTATCTCTGGTACTTTTCATATTAAGCAGGACTAGACCATACTGTTTATAATATTATTAACAGAGACCAACACTTCTCACCATTTGCTAATTCTTGGCCACTGGCAGCAGAACCAGGCTCTGGGTGGGCGGCCATCTGCCTCGACCTGTTGGGTTGAGAGAGAAAGAGAGAGAGGGAGAGGGGAGAGCTAAAGAACTTAGATTACACCTGATAAAACATTGAACAGTTTGTCAGCTAGATGAACTGAACCATAGTGCATTTTGTTCAATGAGTGTCCCTAACTGACCTGCTTCCAAACCTCTGAAATACCTATATCTCAGATTTGTTCAGTGATTCAAATAGGTCTGGTGTCGTACCAATTGACAGCTGTTTCTGCAAATTGGAGAAACAATCAACAACTGAGCCTCCAGTTCTGTGTTACAGTCTATAGGCCTATGTCATTGACCAATGCAGCGTTTTGCTTTCATGTTTCCTATAGAAGTTTTTGAAAGTGGCTTATCAGAGGTGGGAAAGCTAACATTTGCCAAACCAACCAACTGTTCATAATTCTTGAAACTTAAACCACTCCACATAAAGCATCAACCTCAGCCTAAGTTTTGAAAAGGGCTGTCTTCTACGCCTTAGATGAAGAGCAGTACTCATCCGCTTTCATAAGCTTTCTATGGGGACCAATCAGGACAGTCTCCTACACAGTGGATGAGATTGTTCCAAACATGGCATGTAAGTAAATAATTATATTTTGAACATAGTAGTTCAGAAAGTATTCCTAAAATCGGTTGTTAAAGTGCCATCATCTGGTCAATTCTGTAATATTTGTTGTCTTGGCAACAGAGGATCTTTGAAAGTCATCCAGACAATGCTGTAGAAAATAAGCTGTCAGTGACTTGTATGTGTGCATCAGCTCCCTCTGTTTGACATGCAAAACAGACACTCTAATCAGACAACTATTTTCTTCTTTTCTTGTCATCTTACCATCTCCTTGTTTGCAGTGCTGTTTGTGGAACATGAAATAAAAGTTATCTCTGTGGAATGGCCAAATGTCAAGACAGAGCGACAAACACAGGAAGAGAGAGAAGTCTGTAAGATGATGAAAAGTGGAACGAAACAGAAAAATGAGAGGAATGATGAAGAATGCCCAGTGCAAGCTGTGGTGACATATAAATAATAAAGAAGGTGGACGGGGGGGGATTAATTAATGCTCCTTACTGATGTGCAGCTTAACAACAGGACGGTTAGATGTTTCTATCCAAATAAACAAACAAGAAACAGAAGAGGATTGTCTCAGGGAGAGTTGGTGGGAGCTGATTATGAGGAGTTACCTGTAAACAATGGCTGAAACTCTATATTAATTTGATCTGTGACATACACAGAGGGGATAAAGACACATTCTGTTAATTAGCATGATTAATTAGCTGAAATGCAACAATAATTAATTTAAAAAGAGATATTTACATTAATTATTGATTACATTAATTAAGTCAGAGGGGCTAAGAGGGGGTGTGGGGGTAATTAAGATAAACGTTAAATGTGTTGGTAATTAGGTTAGGATTGGAGTGAGATGATGATAATGATGTAAAGACAGGAGGCTGGGGAGAGCAGCAGCAGACTGTCATGTGGCTGTTCAATTCATCACCAGGCTGCAAGGAGAAAGATGGATAGATAGACAGGGGAAGAAGGGGGGTGGGGCTCACACTGTTCCAAAAGCATTACTCAGAGACTTTTGCTGATCAGCTGTGGACTGTGCGCAGTGTTTCCATACTGTTCTTAGTAATGAGGGCCTATTGATTGGTGTAAGCCCTCTCCTAGCTCTGTTCACCTCCTCTTTGATCAGAGCATAGCATCACTTGACTGCTGCTGGAGGGACACAGACAAGCTGCTGCTGATCATTTCAATGAAAGCAGAGAGAAAGACTTTACCACCTGCAGTCTCTCTACATATGCACAGGATGCACAAAATCTTAAAAGCTCACAATTAAAAGTAGGAGCACCTGGGGAATGTGGACAACTACCCCACAGTCCCACACGTTAGAATACAATACAACTTTATTATAGAAAAATATTATTTATAGAAAAAGGTGTACATGATGATGATGATGATTAATTAGAACAAAACATTTAGGCTGCAAAATAACATGCCAGTGTGCAGACATTACAACACAGAGCTCTTATGTCCAAACCAACAATATATTGCTTTACTTTCCATTCTGCCCGCACAAGTGATTATCACTTACACCAAAGTGGGTGCCACAAGCAATATCATGTTCCAGAAATAAATAATATGCCATTTTTATGCAATTAACAGCAAAATAAAGTTGTAGCTAGACAGCTAAACAACTCTGCTAAACAACTCTCTCACTAACAACTGTGAGGGAGCTGCAGATTCAGGGTTTATCTCTTTGAATGACCTCTTTCACATTGTCATATTGTTTTCACGTTGCCATTTGAGACATTATTTTTACAAAGATATTGATTATAGTTGCTTTACAGAAAAAAAGATTCCAATTAAGTCAATTACCTGTGGGATAAATTACTTCTTTTATACATTATTTTTAGCCAGAGACATCCTGCAGCTCCCACCAGTTTATCTAGTTAAGCTCAAATCTAGAGAACATGTAAATGTTCCTCTGTGATACACAGAACCGTCTTCTTAACCCTCTGTTCCCGTCTTCTTAACCCTCTGTTCCCAAAGAGCCTCTATTTGGCTCTGTGGCCTTCTGGTTAGTTTACTGGACAGACTGATGACCCTTTCTAGCTTGCTCCTGTATTTACTGTTCACGTTAACATGTAGTGATATTGCACAACAGAACATTTCTAATATGAGATTTATTGCCTACTTTAATGCTTTTATGCCAAAACTATAAAGTTGTTTGATCAGACAAATATGTTCCAAAGTTTTATTAAAAACATAATACACATTAGCAGATAAACAGTGTACTTTGTAAGAATATTAGACAAATGCAGCCTTCTTCCCTTTGGAGGATCCAACAGCTGGATCCTTCACAGCCACAGGTATCCCGACATTCATTGCGTGCCGGTTGATTGTCCCAGCATAAATAATGGTGTCGGCTGTGGCTGTGGAGTTGAGCAACCCCGGATTTTACCTATAAATCTAAGTATTCGATTTCAACTCACTTCAAAAGCCAACTACACAAATGTAAATATAATAAGAGGCATAAAAGCACAATGTGTCATTTAAAGAATAGTTTTGTGGAATACGTTAACGTGAGTTAAGTGATTAACAGCCCAGCTAACGTTACCTGAGGTTATTGATGTTCTAATGTTAACGTTTAATGCAGCTCTGGGCAAGTTACAACCTCAAAAATAAAGCCTTTAACGTCTTCACTTAAAATCGGAGAGGTTCAGAGTCAGACCTACGTCTTACCGAGATTGTCGCGATATTATACATCAATTATATTTCATATTATGTACATGAAAATACCACGTAATTTAACGTTAGACGGGTTGTGAACCCTGCTTGGTTTTCAGGTTTCTAGGTTATTTTGCGATTTATGCTGCTTACTGTTTGGGGATGTGAAGCAAAAAACTTACTTGAACATGTCGTTTTGTTTTAGGGAGCAAGGAGCAAACTGCCCTGTTCATTAAACTGAGGGGGGAGAACCACCCCCTCTTCACTGGAGCAAAATTTTCTGCCAACGTGGCTTGGAGGTAATTAAAGTATCAATAGCCCTTTTGTAATATCTGCATTTAATCATCGTGTACTTAAAGTTACAGATAAATGAGCCTCCATCCTATTCAAAGCCATTAACAATAAGACAACTAGTAGATGGGGCAGCCGTTTGTTGTGTTTTTGTGTCTCTGTCGTGCCCTGTCACCTTTTCCAGTCTTCACAAAATTTCTTGTGTTTCTCTGTGATTAGGACAATTTTGGAGAAAATGGGCCTGTGGGGGAAGGTGACTTCCCTCCAAGCAAAAAAAAGTGGGACAATTAAAAAACAAAAAAACAAAGTGTGTATGTGTGATTTCAAATTTATATATTCTGTATATCTTTTTTTAAAAATGCTTTGTATAAATCATTCACTGTATAGCATAAAGGGAACTACAAACTGCATTCATCTTACAACCCTGTTTTAATATAATACATAAATTTACCTTTTACGGTTTATATTCATTTCAGTCATGCTAATGTTAATAAACACAGTTGCTGAAATTTGTTTTTCTGCTGTTTTTATTTATCATGATTGATTTCCTGTGCAAGTGTCCAGGGTCAGGAGAGGGTGTAGGGGGAAGCCCATTGCTGCAACTTGGCCCTGGTTTGTCCTCATGGATGAGGTGTTGGGACAGAGGCATTCCACCACCCCACCTGTCATAATTGCCTCTATCCCTGAGGACACACCAGGGCCAAGTACTGCAGTGGGTGACCAGGAGGAGGAGGAGGAGGAGGAGGAGGAGGAGGAGAGCCAGCCGAGAAAGAGGGACAGAGAGGGTGAGCTGCTTCAGCTTCTCAAGGAAGACATGAGGTTGCAGAGAGAGGCAGAGGAGAGGAGAGCACAGGAGAGCAGAGAGAGGATGGACAGTGGAGTGATGGCTGTTGAAGCGCTGGTCTCCCACACCTTGTATTGGCCTTTTGTAGGGAGTGATGAGAGGGAGCGGGTGTTGGAGGCACGGGTACCCTCCGTCTGCAAGGATGAAATGCCCTGTAGGTTGTAGCATGTCTAAACTATCTATGAATTTTAATAAATTTATACCCAATTATGAATTTTAATATTTAGACAATATTAATCTCTCGTTTCGGGGACCTCTAGGTAGCTTTTAATAACTATACGATTATTCACCAGTGATCAGTTAGTTAATAATCGCTCAATTATCTTAAATCAGTCAGTCTCATATCTAAAGGGTAATTTCTCTTGGCAGGGACTCAGAAGTAGGCAATACACACAATTCCTTGGTTACAGTGAATTTATTAACTAACTAAGGTGATATAAAAAGGTGGTTAAATACATCAGAGAAATAAACAATGGCTAAACAATGAGAACGGAGGTTCGATTGTGGGAAGCATTTGACTCATATGGCAGAGAAGAACTAATGAAAGTAAGCTATGAGTTTAGGAGTTAAAAAGACAATATAACACTATGGGACATCCCTGATCACAGAATGCTTGGTTTTGGTCTTACTGCTTGTCGGCGACCTGCTTTGGCCTGTTGCACGGGTCCCACGCTAGCTGCCCGATCCTGTCTTTTTGCTAGGGGATTCTCCAAGGTTCTCCGTGTCTGATTGAATTAAAACCTCAAGGGTTGGCCGTCCTCCTGGCAATTCGGCTGTTTTCAGGTGTCCTTCGTTGCCGCTGGCGAGACCACTTGGCTGGGTCTGACCTCGGTGAAGCTGGCTTGACGAAAATTTTAAAAGGAAACTTGCTCGTTCCTGAATTAGACCAGTGTAACTTAACGGACTGATAACTTTTAACAAAACAAAAGAAAGAAAATAAAACAAGTTAAGTTGCTGGAACTGAGGGAAAAATCGATGTCGTGGCACTTCGTGTGTGTAGCTTCAAGCGAAACAAAGACTTTTGTTGCCCTGGTCGAATTCCTAGGGCGTTGCCGGGAGAGGGCACGCCGGACGCGTGCCGAAGCATCCAGAGAGCGGAGCAAACAGCGGAAGAAAAGAGAGGGCAAACGACGTCGTGTGTCGCTCTTTTGTTGTCTGGGGCGTGGTTCCCCAGAGGGCAGTCCTTCGTTTCCCGCAGGGCAGCCGTTTCTGGTTTCCTGAGGGACTGTCTTTCTAAACTTTTAGAAGAAAATCTATTTGCGCGTATTATAATCAAATATTTTCCACAATTAAGCCTCAATGGTCAAACGGTTGTAAGCATTTGGTAACATGAAAACAACTGTCAAATTATTGGTCATGATAAATAAAGAGTGATATTTATAAATTAACTTATTTCGTCCACTTGGGGGAGCTCAGGTTTCACAAGCAAAGCTTAGATTTATCCAAAACTATCTTCTCAGGAGCTGGAAAATTTAGTTATTTAGCCTTAAATTCAAGCTGGCAATTAATAGCGTGTAGTATGACATTTATCATCATTTCTAAAGGAATTGTGTGAGAAAGTATCGTGAACAAGCATTGGTTACACATAAAATGAAGGAGTGTCCTTAATCTTGCTGAAAATGAAAACACTGCAAAAGTAACTTATTTAGATTCTTTTCAGCAATAATAACAACAGATATCAACAACATGGTAACATAACTACTCAAATAGAGGCAAACGTAATAAAGTAACTAAAAGATTATTTAATTAAACAGTTAATGCTTTGAGTCTTTGGAGACTGCAGTCTTTGTTTACATAAATTCAGGGCTGTCCATGGTGTCCTGGATTTTGTCACATGAAGGAGTATCCCTTTGATGAGGTAATGAAACACAGAGCAAGGGTCAGTTGCCACGGTTACATGTGTGTGTGTGTGTGTGTGTGGGGGGGGGGGGGCAGTTTAGGGTTTCCTGCCCCCTTTTAAGGAGAGTTCTGATAGGCTGTTCAGGGAAACGCTAATCGCTGGTTAATGTCCCTTTTGTCAGTTTAACAGTCAGGCACCGAGAGGCTTATCTCAGCTGTTGCCAAATGGCCAGTTTTACAATCAACTGCCCAGGAATAGCACTTAGGGAAAGCGACCTTTCCACCCCCCTTTTTTTTGAGGTCTCTTCCGCCATCTGCTGAAAGCTGATCTCAACCCCCCTCGTTTCTCTCTGGGAGAAAAAAGGAGTTGAGTCTCTAAATTATTTTATATAAAATGCACAAATCCAAACTGTTTCCTCTACAAGGTGTCAATGAAGCGGCCCTGATGGCCACAGTCAGCCTGCGGGGTGATGGATCAAAACAGTTTCCTGTTCCTGTAGCACTGACCATCATGGCTGATTGGTGGCTTGATGCGGACATGGCAGCCGTCGATTTCTCCAGCTGCTTTAAAAAAGGCTCTGTGTCTTGCCAGCCCTGCAAACCCACCGGATATCGGTTGGTCTTCGGTAGGTGGATGACCTTGTGGTGAATGGCAACTACCTCCTCAGTGACTCTGTGGACGATGCGGTGGACAGTGGATCGAGGCATTGCAAACACTCTGGAGACCACCCTGTATGATGCCCCACTTGCTAGCCAGAAGAGAAACGCCAGGGTCTCAATCGTGGCACCCCATCCGTGTCTCCGTTCCTGGTTTTGGAGGCCCAGTAGCACTCCCAGGGCCTCCCTGCTCAACCGGAAATCCGGCCGTGTGTCCTGCTGGCTAAAAAACATGTCTAGCACAGGAACACCCCCCGGGTTCTGGGCTGGTTTAGGGATATAAGGAGAAGAACAACTGTTATGAAGTGTAGAGAGCTTAGTTAGATAAGGCTTGTATATCTTTCTATTCAACTTGCTTTAGCTGATCAATGACAAAAACAATATTCAATATTTAATATATATCAATATTTTAATATTAAAGGAAGTTTATGTTTTCTTTAAATATGAAATTATGTTGTTAAAGTGAAATGGCAGTAGCAATAAACTATGTTAACTGTGGTTTACATCACTGTTAGCTTTCGGAAGCCTATAGTACCTAAATACATATAAAATGTAACGTTTCTTAGTTACTTTCCCCCGTATTTACCTGGCTAGGGTCCTCTCTCAGCCTGAGATACATCACGCAGCAATAGTCTCCATGCCAGTGGACCGCAGCTGTGAAGGTTGCTAGGCGACAGGAGCGGCACTTCCCCACGCATGGGTAAGGGCGGAGTCAGTTGATGACCCAATAGACAGTCTTCCGTAGACCAGACCGTCTCATTTAACAACAGTCGGTTTGGTCTTTTGCGGCCGTATGCCTTGTAGGCCGCGAAGGCCACGCCCTCCGAAGGTTTCGGTCCCTGAATTGAGACACAGTTTAAGACAGGAGAAATATGATCTCTTTTCCTGGTTCCTGTCAGAACACATGCTGCAGCATTCTGGATCAGCTGAAGAGTCTTAATGGACTTTTTCGAGCAGCCTGATAATAAGGAATTGCAGTAATCCAGTCTAGAAGTAACAATTGCATGGACTAGTTTTTCTGCATCATTTTTAGACAGGATGTTCCTGATTTTTGCAATATTACGTAGGTGAAAAAAGGTGGTCCTTGAAATTTGCTTAATGTGAGGCTTAAACGACATGTCCTGATCAAAGATAACTCCGAGATTCCTCACAGTGGTGCTGGAGTCCGGGGCGATGCCATCTTTAGATAATGTGTCACAGAGGTGCTTGGGCCCCAGAACATTAACTTCAATGTTTTATCTGAGTTTAACATTAGGTCATCCAGGTTTTAACATCCTGAAGGCACATTTGAAGTTTAGCTAACTGATGAGTTTCATCTGGCTTGATCGATAGATATAAGTATAAGAGTATCATCTGGATAACAATGAAAGTTTATGGAATCTTTCCTGATAATATTGCTTAAAGGAAGCATATATAAAGTGAACAGGATTGGTCCGAGGACAGATCCTTGTGGAACTCCATGACTAACTTTGGCGCGCATGGAGAACTCATCGTTAACATGTAAAAACTGAAATCGATCTGATAAATAAATCATCTCAACCAGCTTAGAGCGGTTCCTTTAATGCCAATGAAATGTTCCAGTCTCTGTAATAGGATCTGATGGTCAATGGTATCAAATGCAGCACTAAGGTCTAATAAAACCAGTACAGAGACAAATCCTTTGTCTGATGCAATTAGGAGGTCATTAGTAATTTTCACCAGTGCTGTCTCTGTGCTATGATGAACTCTAAATCCTGACTGAAATTCCTCAAATAAACTGTTGCTATGTAGAAAGTCACACAGATGTTTGGCGACTGCTTTCTCAAGGATCTTAGAGAGAAATGGAAGGTTAGAAATAGGTCTATAGTTGGCTAAAACATCTGGATCAAGGTTGGGCTTTTTCAGAAGAGGTTTAATTACAGCTACTTTAAAGTACTGTGGTACATAGCCTGTTGATAAAGATAGATTGATCATATCAAGTATAGAAGTGCTGACTAAGGATAATACTTCTTTAAGGAGCCTAGTCGGAATGGTGTTTAAGAGGCAGGTTGATGGTTTAGATGAAGACATTATTGAAGTTAGTTGGTAAAGATTGAGGGAAGCAAAACAGTCTAAACATATATCTGGTTCTACAGCTGTTTCTAAGGTTCCTGAGTTTGGAGATAAATCGGTGCCAGTTGAGGGCAGGTCTTGGTGAATTTTGTTTCTAATAGTTTGAATTTTATCATTAAAGAAGCTCATGAAGTCGTGACTACTGAGAGCTATGGGAATACTTGGCGCATTAGAACTGTGACTGCTGAAAAGAAACCTGGGGTTGTTCCTATTTTCCTCTATTAATAATGTACAATGCTCTAGCATTACGGAGGGCCTTCCTATAAGTTTTAAGACTATCTTGCCAAATTAAACGAGAATTTTCCAGTTTGGTGGCACGCCAATTCCTCTCAAGTTTCCGTGATATTTGCTTTAATTTGCGAGTTTCAGTATACCATGGAGCTAACCGGTTTATGAACGCTTTGTGAGAAGCCAATGGAATCTAAAAGAGAGATAAATGCAGTACTAAAGCTGTCATTCTCAACGTCCACATAAATATTAAAATCCCCTACAATAAAAATGTTTTAAGGACTAAAGTTGGCAAAAACTCTGCAAATTCAGATAAGAATTCAGAGTACGGACCAGGTGCTCGGTACACTACAACAAATAGGATTTGTTGCAGTAATTTCCAACTTGGGTGTGAAAGACTAACAAACTCCACAGAGTCCACATTTAATTTTCCTTGTGGTTAATTTTTACGAGGTTTTTATGCACAGCTCCTCTTCTGTTTACCTTTGATTTAAATAATTTCAATGGTCGGGGGAAGACAATGTCACTATAGGGTTTTGGGTGGGTAACTCCAGAGAAGTGTGTTAGACTGCGACTCTGCCTCCTGGTCTCAACTCTGGGTTGTCATGGATTTGGTCCATCAATAAACTTGGCCAGATTTTTAGAAATGAGAGCTGCTCCTTCCCAAGTGGGATGGATGCCGTCTCTCTGATCTTCATCTTCATGGAGTTCTGTCCATAAAGATGAAGATCCAAGGCAGTTTGACTGAATCTCGGACTCACAACAGCACAAAGCAGAGGAAGCCATCAGCGATGAAAGAGCCGTTCCCATCCGTTGGAGCTGTCGTCTGGCAAGTAAAAATTGGAATACTCCCAACATCCGTGAATGGCCAGTGTCCAGGCTCCTGGAAGCCTCGTTTCACAACAACATTTTGGCTCCAGTTGGAGCTTCTCACCAGGAACATTTTGCTTTGTACCAACCAAACATCCGCGTTGAATTGGACAAAACTGCAGGTGGGGGGTTCATCTGTTCCCAGAAAAGCCACTGAATAAAGACAGAACTGTTCCCGTGACTCCACTGCAATCCCAGCTTTGCGGACGTGGAGAACAACCCCATCTTGTTAACGCTGTCCAGCATCCAGTCATCACTCGTCTGCATGAACTCCAGAATTCAAGCCCTGGAGTCCGGACCAGTACATTCAACAAGCCAAAATTTTCCGGGATCAGCGGGACAATCCTCTACCGTAGGGCCAGCGCATGGGAGGCCAGCGCAATTGCAATGCTCAGAAATAAGCGATAGACGCATTGTGGATTGTGGAGACGTGTCAGTGATGCTGATGGATAGCAACCCCTGACTTTAAAAAACTTGGCACCTATCTAGCAATTATTTCTGACCTGGCCATGACATACGGTGGAACTCTGTTTTATGAATACCATAAGTAATTTTCTGCAAAGGCTGCCATGTACATTCAGAGATTCAACCAGAGACTGGACTGGGCAGTAGTTGATCTAGCTCTCATAAGAAGGCATTTCACAGGGCATCAAGCGCTGTCCTGCTCAGTCTGCAGCTCTTCATCTCACTCCACCAATCTGTGCCCAAAATCTGTGGTTATAGGCCAACCACCAAAGCCTTTCCCAAGCCCCCAAACTGAAGAGACTAAGGTGACAACACAAATAACTCCTGTCTGCCATAATTTCAATGAAAATGTATGCAGGTACCAGAAATAAATTCATGCTTGCAGTTACTGCGGAGACGTACACCCAAAATGCTAGTGGACCATCCAAATTCAAAGCGAAAGAATAAAGAAATGCAGACGAAGAACCACACCAGATTTTGTTCCTAGAATGTGAGCTGCTCGAACAGTGAAGTTACCTCATATGGAGGACCATGTGATGGAACTACGGAATAGACCATCTGTTTCATGTTTACACCGGCACGTGCTTGCCCAGTGCACGTGAACGGCCACTACATGTGTGTTTTCAGTCGTTTTAATGTAGAGAGAGATCAACTCTGATACGCAGCTTAAACACTGGTGTGGACGGAGATCGTATTTGTTTGAAACCTCTGTTTTCAAACAAATACGGAGTAGTGTAGATGGGGCCTTCGGGTACTCAGTTGTTCATTTTAGGATAGCAAGAAAACATGCTACTGGTAACGTATTCTAGGCTAGGCCTACGTTTTTTTTCAGCTTAAACTTGGGCTTTCCCCAAGCTACCTAATTTATTAGGTATAATTTATATATTTTTTTGTTTTGTTCCAACTTAGTAACCAGGCCAGGAACTGATTTTACTCACTCCTATAACATGAGTCATCATAACATAATCACATACAGCTTTCTAATTCATGTTAACATCTGAAGAGGGGTTCAAATCAGAATCACATACAAATGCTATGTTAGCATGGGCAGAATATATATAGCTTAATAATAAGCTATAAAATGTAGTTATTTAGGCATCCTTGTGATAAGTCCTCCAACTCCATTTTTTAAAAAGCACACCCATTTTCCTAAACTCTACACATAATTACGTAATTTCTCATTGCCTACACCATGCGGTAATTTAGAAAGAACTAACAATATTGTTCACTCAATCAGCACAGCTTGAACTCAATTAGCACACAGCTACCCTGGTGGAAACACAAGGAGTCATTATTAATAACACACCAATCAGAACCTTCAATAGATAGATAAAAGGGCCAGAGTCAGTACACTCAGTTTTGGAACAATGGATCCAGAGAGATGTGTAACACCACAATGGTGGAACAAGCTTCCACATACATCAGAGCAACTCATCTCTTGCAAGAAAACTTTCTAATAACACCTCTAACCCCTAACCTCTAACATGCACTTCCTGTGCTCTTCTTCTTCTATCCTCTTACAATTCTCTTGTATGGATTGCACTATTTTGTTAACCCTTACTTCTTTCCCTAGGTATTTACCCCATTGATGCCGTACGTGGTATTAGCTCTTACTAGTATTTATTGCTTCTCTTACTAGTATCTATTGTCACTTGTAGATCCCTTACTGCATTTATGCTTCATTGATACTTGTATGGTGTTCCTAAAATGTATGTCGCTTTAGATTAAAGCATCTGCCAAATGAGTAAATGTTACTGTATGAGTAATGTGAAGGGAGAGGTTGAGGACACCTGAGAAGAGGAGGAGGAGCAGGAGCAGTAGGGAGAGGAGGAAGAGGTGAAGGAAGAGGTCGAGAAGGAGATTCTCTGGCTTGTCCCAGAGCGAAGATGGGATGCTTGGGCAGAATGAATTTTTTGTTGTTTGATGTGTTGTACTGAACAGTGCATTAAGGAATAAAAAATGTGCAAATATAAATAAATACATTTGTTGTTTCGTTTATTGTGTACATCATGTGAAAAGGGGAAGAACCACAAGCAACATTACTTATGACCAGTTTTTGTAGTAGTGTTTTGAATTTATCTCACCAGTGTGTAAGACTGTGTTGTAGTGTGTGCAGGGCCTGACATGAACTTTTTTGCTCACTAGCCATTGTGGCTATTGGTTTTCCAAAGTTACTAACCACACAGCATTTTCACCAGCCATATTTTTGTTTTTTGGAAATTACGTTTTATACAATTAAAGTTGACTATGGTGTGCTAAAATGTACTATTATTATCATTAGCTCTGATAAGGTTGTGTGTAAAGCTCCTTTTTTGAAAACATGTAGTCTATTAAGATAAACACATTAAAATAGTAGCTTATTATTATATATAATAAAACTGCTGCATGGGTGTAAAAGATTAATTAAGAAGATAAAAACTAAACTGAAAAAAATGCGACCAGTCACGTGTGATGACAGAGATCATACCATCAGGTTTAAAGCAGGCGGGAGGCTGACAGTCTAAAGGTCTGAGGGACTGTGGCTGCCCTGTGACAGATTCAACTTTTATATTCTCTTTGACAAAAGTCTGGATGTCATATTTGGCGCGCGCACCCTCGCGAGAGAGGTGAGAGAGTGGGACGCGCATGTTGTGTGGATTCTCGTGATATTAAAAAAGCTTGCTTTGCCATCGCTGCTGCTGGTGTGGATAATTAACGGCAGGCCAAAACAGCCCTCCACAGCGTCTTACAGTGTCGGTCAGTAGCGCGCAAGACAGTAGGCTTAACTAATGGACCAATGAGCAAACACTATGTGTAGGTAGTACTCATGGGAATTGTAGTGTCATAGTGTCAAATTGCTATTTGTTTGTTAGTCTTTTGACAAGACTACAATTTTGACATACTGTCACTGCTTGTGTAAAATAATAGGTGCAAGAAGCCAGATAGACAAATAGATAACAAATAGATATCCTGGGTATCTTGAACTGCCTTCATGGTAGATTGATGCAGAACAAGTTCAACATTTCAAAGGTTGCGTAGCTTATCAGCCTTTTGTCCCGCCCCATCCAGGCTGAGATTGGTCAACCAACTTTTTAGAGAAGGCTGCATATAAAAATATTGTATCAAATTGCTCCTTAACCTAAATAGGTCACTGATTAACTTTAGATCAATAAATCGTGAAGAACTGAATTGAAAGATCTCCGCAAATGCTTTTTTCTTTAGTAGTGAGTCGCAAACCTCCTCCAAATAGACAACAGTAAGAACTTGAAAACGAATAAGGAGTCGGCTTAAACAAGTCACTAACCTACACTAAAGACTAAAGAAGCAAGCAAAGGAAAAGAAAGCCTGCACATCCAGCTAATCACACTGACTACATCTGATATCAGATATAAGTATACAGCCGAAGGCTCCCTGAGTGAAAAGAGCTGCTGCGCCACAAAAGCGTTAAATTGATATGGTAGAACATAGTGACAGATTGGTGACAAGTGATGTGAAGCAAATAAAATGTAAAGAGTAGTGTTAAATGATATCAAGAGATGAAACAACCAAAGCCAAGCTTGTGGTGAGAAACTTCTAACAGTGACGAACATGCCTGATGCTAACAAGCGCCAAGCGGGCACACAGTGGGCATAGTAATTTTTTCCTCCAATCTGGTTACAAAAAGGGTGAATTGTAGATTAACTGGAGAAATTTTGATACTACTCGATACTGGGCTATTTCGGTCGCTACCTTAAAGATATTGAGTACCGATACCCATCCCTACTACCAGCCCACTTTAAGCCCTGCATACTGTGGATTTTGTCTACCATTATTCCCTTAATTTTAAGGAAAGTTTAGTGTACCAAGATTTCCCTGTTGCATTTGCACTACCTGATAATAACTTGTCTATGTCTCTTATTTTTTGCAATTTTAGTGAGACAAAAAGTGTTGAGAAAGACCTTGATGAACAGCCTGTAGTTAGTGTGTTCTTCAACCAAATGCAGTGTTTTACCCATTGACCTGTTCAAGCCTTCACTACACCACACACATACACACACACACACACACACACAGACAGAAGAATAGAGTATAACTGTGTTTAGGGGTAATTTTGGTATGAATTATCGTAAATAAGCCCTATTAAAAGAAACAAAAAATCTCAACCTCACTAATTTCTAAACCCTGGTAACAGCCCTGCTGTATGTTCAGGTTTATGAGGTCTCCTCTGATGGAAGTAGAAGATTTGTCTATGAGACAGACTCTAAGTAAAAAATGAGGAGAACAGACGGCAGTTTCATCTCCAAATCTGTTGACAAGCCAAATGTGATGGAATGAGAGAGACAGAGTTGGAGAGAGAGGGTGATCACATCGGGTGGGAATAGGGAATAGATATGCAAGGTAACTCAATTAAGGGAGGCAATTTCCACCCTCCCCTCTTGCCCTGAAAGAACTAGATTAAGTGAAGCCACTTATAATGGTGTCAGAGGACAAATGGAACACAGAGTTAGAAAAAAGCCTCATACATTTAGAGAGGATACAGAAATACTATCAGAACCTACATGTTCTGACAAATGAAACCATCTTAGTGAATGTCAGGGATTAAAACAGAATACTAGTGCTAGGAAAAGAAAACCTCAGTAACAACTTTAAAAAGAGTTAAAGTTAAAGGAAGATAAAAGAAATGATATTTATTAATCACAGCCTGATATAAGTTATTGCACTGTGTTATTGAGTTCTATTCACAGCCGGAAAAAAAAAACACATTTGATTTCGTGTAATAATAATAATAATAATCCTTATTTGTAGAGCACTTTTCAAAAACAAGTTACAAAGTGCTTTAACAAGTGTAAAGAATAATACAAAAAAAAAAAGATAAGAGCATGAAAATTTTAATATAAAATTAGTAAAATACAATAAAATAAAAGGGATAAAATAAAGTCAAATAAGATCGGGAAAAGCTCTCCTATAAAAGTATGTTTTAAGAAGGGACTTAAAAGAGTTCACTGACTCAGCCGACCTGATTTCCTCGGGCAGGCTGTTCCAGAGCCTCGGGGCCCTGACAGCAAACGCTCTGTCCCCTTTAGTTTTCAGTCGAGACTCTGGAACAGACAACAGACCTCTGCCCGAGGATCTCAAGGTACGTGCTGGTGCGTATGGGACTAAAAGGTCAGAAATATAACAAGGCGAGAGACCATGAAGAGCTTTAAAAGTAATCAATAGAATTTTAAAGTCAATTCTAAAACATACTGGGA
>NC_060168.1:4613224-4640768 GCF_021292245.1 Micropterus dolomieu | reverse complement strand
ACTTCACAAAGGCAGTTGTTAAGTGAACTCAACATTCCAGGGTCTGTGGATCTGACGGGCAAGTATATTTGTGTGTCATCAGCATAAATATGAAAAGAAATGCCATGTTTATGGATAATATGTCCAAGGGGAAGCAGATACAAGGAAAACAAAATGGGTCCTAAGATGTAATTATGTGTAGTAATGAGTTCAGAAAAATAGTGTGTTCTCGCATCCTTAACCATTTTATTGTAGTTAATTAATAAATCCTTCAGACTGAGGTAATGGACTTGGAGATTGGATTTTTTCCATCTGCGCTCTGCTTTCCTGCATTCCCTTTTTAGGCATGGAAATGTTGGGCTGATGGTGGTCCTGAAAGAAAAAGTATGGACTCACTAACAGACACCACCAGAAAACTGGTCTCTGTTGTTTGTCCACTCACACACACACACACACACACACACACACACACACACACACACTCTTACACATAGACACACACACAAACAAATTTAGGTTGTCCCTGGGTCCCCAGATTGAACTATTCTTTATGCTTTTCAATGAGTTACATTTCTGAAGGATCAGAAAGTGATGCCACCGCCACACACGGACCTGAATGTGCAGCCGGCAGAAGCGCTTCCGTGTGACGGAGACATCACGGACCGATCCGTGGGCTGATGTCTGCGACTTTGCTTTACTTTCTATTGTGAAAGTTGTTGTAACACCTCTTGTGAGAAGGATCAGGGTCCACTTTGACATCTAGTGGCAGAAACTTGTTTCCATGAGATGAGATCTCTCTCTCTCAATTCAATTCAATTCAAATTAGCTTTATTGGCATGAACGTAATAACAACATTGCCAAAGCATCATATATACAACATAAGAACAATCACCCCATACATTTCATTAAACAAGTAATTAAAGCGAAAGTAATCAAAGCTCGCTCTCTCTCTCTCTCTCTCTCTCTCTCTCTCTTTCTCTTTCTCGCCAATTGCCATGAATGTTTTGGTTGTTTAGGTTGCAATGTTGCCAGAGCACAAATTCACATATAAACAATAAAAAATATATAATTATTTAATAATGTGATAATTAAGTTACTTTATACAAACAACAATGGTTCTCCGTTTGTTGAATGAGGAAATACATTTAGCTGCAATGATGTGGCAGGAAGTAGGAGAGTTTCTGTGTGTCTGATTTAGCTCTCTCTGCACATACACACTGTTTGGATCAGGTTTTTACTCTTTCTTCTGTTGCTACTGTGGAATGAAGTTGGTTAATATAAACTAGGCCTATGCTGTGTGTGTGAGTGTGTACATATATATATATAGACCTAACCATTTAATATTAAAAAATTAAAAGTAGCTTAGATGTAACTAAGCTACTTTTGCCACATTGCTGTAGCTTAGCTTGCTACTTTTCACTGGGGGGTATCTTCGGTGTAATGAAGCTTAATTTAATGTAGAGTAGCTAGTAGCTTAGCTCACTACATTTTCCAAGTAGCTTGCCCAACACTGGCTAGTAGTCCTTAACTAGGAACTGTGCATGTGCTTCTCCCAACAAAGATCATGTTTAGGTAAGATGTATCACTCCATAGCTAAAACGAAGCGTTCAACAGACAGCAGTGTGCAGTATGACAAAAATATGGTGTTTTTTGAAAATGTAATTATTTGAACCTGAAAATGAGCATGATCCCACCTCTTTAAATAAATAATAAAATAGACAAAGGAGTGTATTAATACTCTGTTGTTAAAGTAAAAAACATGGTATCCAGCTCCTCATACCTGCTGGGCAGGACAGGTATAAAAAAAAAGCTGCTTGTCAACTCAAGCAGGAAGAAGTGGACCATCTGCAGGGCCGGCGGAGCAGCAAAATTAAAATGTTGGGAATATATGGGGTATTACCTCGTTAGGCTGAGAATGTTAAGCCTGTTACACAGAATGGACTAAACAAGTGTTATGTATAAATACATTGTGAAAAAAACTGAAAATGCTAAACACTAAATGAATTAATGAATTGCATTAAAATACCAATAGCAGCACTGAGGAACGCATACCCATTTAGGACTGGTCCTTGGTACCCACCCCTAACAATTATGAGCTTTTCCCAGTTTTAGTTGGTAAACCCTAACCAAACCTAAAACATAGAGGTGACAGATCAGAAAACATATGAATAGTTTTTAATGGTCATATTGATCATCTTGTATTTGCATTGACAAACACATTTAGGTATTAAAACTAGCTGCACCAAATAATCCCAATTGACCCTCTGAGGACCATTTATAACCACATTTGAATATTTCATGAAATGATATATGTACTGTACACACGTAGCAGATTTTGTTTAGGTGGGTGCCACCTATAGAGACTTTGTGTTTTAATTGATCTGAAAGAATGTAAATGATCTACAGATATCAGGAGCAATTTTAAACTAATAATTTGGTAAATTGAATGTACTTAATTTCACAAATCTGAACAGGTTTCAATTTCATGCCTCTTCATCCTACCCCCTCCCACACTCACACACACACACACACACAGTCATCCCGTTCATCTTTCCTCCTTTTCTCCTTGGTCTCATTTTCTCTTCTAAATAATGATGCAACAAACTTAAATCTCAGCCAACGAATAAGAATGAATTGCTCTGGCCTGCCTCACAGATGGAGCCTTTCAGCAGCCCATTCTATTTATGTTCCAATCCAGTCCAGCTGTGGCTCACTCACACCATTACTTTCATTCAGAATTATTGCAGTGTGCCTGTCTGCTCTAACTGCGGTATATACCTGGCTGAAGTTTCAAATGGAATTTCAAACAATCTAAAGGCACCTTCCCACTGTGCAGACGTCACTGCAATCACATAGCTTTACAAAGAAATAACTAATAGCTTCAGTATACTGTAAAGCACAGCAGTAAACTGTCTGACTCTTCTGTCTGTCCAGACAGTCACAAACATTGTGTTTCACCTCAAAGCACTGTCAGCTCTTACATTGGTTTATGAATTGCACATCTGTTTTAAATCATTTTATTTGTAGTAATTCGGTCTCTTCTTTTAAACGTTGACATTTTCACACCAATACATTTAGAATCATAATCTCCATTAAATTCTGGTTTATTACAAGTTGGGTCCTAATTCAATGGCTTTATTCATTCTTTATTATTTCTATTTGTAGTTATAACGTTGTACACCACACCAAGTTAACTTTCGACATCTGGGTGTCTGACGTGTGAAGACGAAAATATTTTGATAGCCTAAATGATGCTTAGTTATCTCAATTAGACCTATGAATGGCCATAGTTACAAAGCCCTACCTAATATATGGTTGGATAAAAAACATATTAAAAAATGTCAAAGGTCAGCCTCACAGGAAAATCTTTCCAACGTTTCTCTCTCTTTTTGGAATTGACCAAAGCATGATAATCTCTTTGTAATTATCTGTAATTATTTCAAATAAAGATAAGAGAAATCCATTCAAAATGATTCTTCCCCAATATAAACTGATATAGTTCAGCTTAAGCTTGCACTGTATATACAACAAACTGACAAAAACAAAGCATATACACATACGCTATAAAGATTTACGCCTTCCCCCAACAATTGTAACTTTCCTTTAATTCCTTAGGCCACTCCCTGGACACACCTCTGTGTACACAAATGCACAATTTATCCAGATTATCTAATCCACTTTTTTTGGAGATCAAACAGAATGCGAGCACAGCTGGAATATTGGACCAAACCTGTGTGACATATGGAAAGTTAGGCAATGTTGAAACAGGAAGTGTGTTTGTTTCAAACCCATATTATCTCACTCCCAAGTTAGTCAGCCTTATTTGGAAGAGAAAACTAAAGCAAACAGTGCTTCTCCTAAGTTTTGTACCACATCTCACAGGCTTTAATCAACAGATGGAGTTTCCTCAGTTTACTCTTTTGCTGAATATGGCTGCAAGTTGTAGTTGAAGCCTCCAGAAAGAGCTACTGAGTGGACACTGAGCTATGATTATTTTGTCAAATTACACCAATTGTCCATTCTTAACATCCATCACAGTTTACAGACCTACATCCTGCTTCATTCAGCTTAGACCTGCTGTACTTACTGTAGTTGTGTGCACACAGTTATTCTTTGCAATGAGGGATTATTAGCAACATTTCAGGTGTGCTCACTGTCAGTTTTACCTCCAAAAAATAAGCTCCCACATTCTTTGTGAGAGCTCACAGTTGGGATATTTTTGAAAAAAAGTCAAGCAAACAGAAAACTCACATTTACTGCCACGGCTGGATTACCAACCAGGCAAAGCAATTGTTGGGAACTGTTGGGCTTCTGTAAATATCATCACAGAGTACGGTCTAGACCTGCTCTTTTATGAAAAGCACTGTGAGATAACTGTTGTTGTGATTTGGCGCTATATAAATAAAATTGAATTGAATTGAAAGTGCACAACTGTCCTGGGGCCTAAGACCCTCAGATGGCCCATGGCCTCCAGGCTGACTGTGTGGCAGATCATTTGTGGTCACTTCTTTTAAAAGTCAAATTCCAAACAATTACTAAAGGCCCAGGTCAAATAAAAATGATGATCTGAACAGGTTTAAGGTTTGACCTTCACCAAGTAGCAGAATTGGAAAAAGCAGGTGTAGAGAATGTATCCATATGCAGATCACATGTTGACCAGGTTAAAATGGGGTCTGAGTGAGTGAACTCCTCCCATTACACATTATGTCTGAACACTATTTGTCTGCAATTTAAAGTTTCTGAAGATTGCAAAGTTGAAGTGTCTCATGTGAGGCAGGCCGGCTGGGCCGCTTTGATTCTGCTGTATGGCGTCCATCTGCGTCCATGTTTTTCCTTCTCCATCCTTCCGCACTTCTCTCTCCATCTGTCCACTCCTCTCTGTCTGTCTCTCCTCCACTCGCCTGTGTCTGTCTTCTCACTCTCCCTCTCTCTGTTGCTGTGTGGAGGCTCGTGTTGGCTTCACACCTTCTGCCTCTTGCCAGCTGAATGAATGAAGCTCCCACTACTTGAGTGATGCCACAATGACAGCGCCATTCTGGACCCTACGTGTGTGTGTATGTGTGTGCGCAGGAGTGCATGGAAGTTTTTTACAAAGTTAGCACATATGTGGCTGGAGTAGCAGTTGAGTCTTTGACAGTGGCTATTTTTTTATTGAAATGCAGCCTCTGTGTTGGTTTTATTAAAAATTTAAGCACCTGGGAGCATGCGTCTTTTTAGGTGATCAGGAGGGGGTCTAAATAAGCCAATGTGACAGGCGAAATCTGGGGAGGCAGACAAGCTTTAACAGTTTCCAGACAATGTTATCAGTATGTGGCACTGTGTTCCAGCTCCAAATGCTATCACTTGGCTAAAGCCATGTTCCACCTCTTCTAAAAACGTTGACTTTAGTATGTGTGTAGCTCTGCACCGATTCACAGAGTGTCAACATACTGCCACTGGTATCTGTTCAAGCTCTCAGACTTTGAAGAAGAACATGCAGTGCAACTCTGTTTTGTTTGCCAGGGTGGGGTTCAGCCTGTTGAAGTGTGAATTACTTTATCCCTCGCTCCTTGCTGTTGTTTATTAAATGCAATTACCTTTCTGACAAGTTGCCCGCCGTGTGCCTTTAACAAATGAGAAGGGAGCTATTTAAGGTTGACAAACAGAAGTTTTCTCAGCTGTGAGTTCTAACAGCCTCACTTCAAATGAACAGGCTATCTAGAAGCTGCTGGAGGTCATACACACACATACACACATATACACATGCTCACTTATTGAGGAGGAAGCAGAAATCCCCTGAAACTGGAAAGAAGGTGAAATAATAATACCACAAATATGCTCTAAGCTTTCAATGAGAGGAGCTCTATGCTGTTTATTGCACACAAATGATATTCTCTGTTCTGTGATTTGTCTGTTCAAAATTGGCCAAAATTGCATTGTTCAAAGAACGTTGTGATACCCATGAAATGTAATGAAAATTTAGTTTAAACTGCTTGATTTATTTTACTTCTCTGTTAATGTTAATTAAGGTGCCAGACAAGTAATAAACCTTTTGTCTGCTTTTGGTTCTTTTACACCTTGCCTTACGGTCCGAGATTGTACTCAGAATGGGGAGTCAGAGAAAAAGGGGAACCTGCAGTTAAGACATGGCAACTGCAGGAAGCTGTTTCTAGCAACAAACTAGTGACATCGGACTAAGGGCTGAATTGAAAAACTGTGCACAGTCAGGGTTCAAGCCCCGCCTTCCAACCTCCCTTACAAACAGGGTAGAGATGGAAAGACCTGAAGCCTGATATGGGGCTGTGATTCTTGGGGGAGGCCATTGCTGCAGGACTTCAGAGAAAACGGGAACCTACAGTTAAGACAAGGCAACTTCAGGATGCTGTTGCTAGATACAAACTAGTAACCTTTATGTGACAGCTCTCCCTCATGTTCTCACTTGGCGTATAAAATACAAAACACTTGAAGACAGGTCTTTGCTTTTCGGATGTGGAAAACCTTGATCTCTTTCCTCCCGAGCCTATTTGCATATCTAAAACAATGAACTTACTCAGAGAGCTTTGGTTTTTCATCTTCATTTAATAGCGATTTCCCTGTGTTTTGTATGCCGATCACAACTGGTGCAGTTACAAGGAATATGAAATGTTTGGACCTTTATTTTGGTTCCATTAAAGGAGCATATTAATCTTTGCGCAGATAATGTCGTTCATGTGGCTCTGATATACAAACCTGTCCTGAAGAGAATGAATCCTGAGCGACGCATGGTTCCGGTCTGTCCATTCAGTGTCTCCAGGATTGTTACAGGTGCTGACTGGGATTTGTTTAAAGATGTTTGCCCTGATTTGGATTAACTTACTGAGACTATCTCGGCATATATTTACTTTTGTGAAGATTTGATAATTCCGAAGAAACAAACCTATATTTTTCCTAATATTTCAAAATCTGTTGAACAGACTAATCAGACAATCAGAGGGAACATTACCTTTTATCAGTGGGATGTTACTTGTTACAGGGAGTTTTAGAAGCAAGTTAAGAAGAAACTTAAACTTGAAAATAAGGACCAAGTGGAAACCTGGCCACTGGAAGTTCAGGCCCAGCTTGGGAGGGCAAAAAATCAAGTTCTGAGATACTGTTATACTTTTTACTTGACTTGTGATATACAGTTGCTTTTTTACATGTGAAGGCAAAACCAATACAAATAAAGCATGTTTACCAACACATTAAAAGCTGTACCTGAAGGCAGGCAATAGGTGACTATTACAATGTAACTTAGAAATGTGATTTTACTGTGGCCAAAAAGCTTCTTCACCTAACTTAAAACATTATGTTGGATCAACTTAAATACTTGCATTCATGTTGACAATTATTAAGTTCATGTTACTAAGAAATGTGTTTTATTGTGGCCTAAAAGGTAATTCACGATACTCAAAACATTGCTTTGAATTAATGTTATTCTGCCAGCAGTCTTAACAATTCTAGTGGAAAATATTAACATATTTTTTTTGTTGATCCAATGTTTTATTTTTTAGAGTGTAAGAAATGTCCCTGACTCTGAACTTGCTAATGACCTAAACTCTTTCTACAATCATTTTATACTCATGATTTTAGCAAGGATCTATAGAAATGCTGGCTCAGAGCAGAGTGAGATACATCTGCATAGAGGCAAGAGCCGCGTTTCAACCAAAAGTACCGGGGACGATCTCTTTTCAAGGAACTAAAAGGTTCCTTCAATCCACTGTTGTGTGCGTTTCCACCGTGGTCTAAAGACCTGCCAAGATTAGGCAAATTATCCAGCTGACGTAGGCTGTAGGCCTGTACGCTGGACAAAGAGATTCACAGGCATCATTATTTGTAACCACTATCCATGAGCAACATTTATAAATGAACATCAGATTTGATTGGAATATAATGAAAAACTACAGGCTGTGCTTGACCATCAAAGCAGCTTTTTTGTGTGGGAGTATAATGGAGAGACACACGATAAAGTTTGTTACACATTTAATAACAAACTGGATGAAGCCATCGAGTTCTTAAAATAACTCCAGCACAGAGAAAGCAGCACAAAAATAAAATCGCAACTGTTTGGAAGGTTATTAAAACATTTCCGGCAGACAAGAGCTGCAGATCAGCTGGCAGCACGTCTGTGTCCGCCTGCGTCGGAGGAACGGGATGTTTAACGAGCTTTATTAACTGCTGTAATCAGCTGTTTTGGAGAGGAGGAGACCGACTTCAGCTCAGTGTAAAAACTTCCTGAATGATGAAAACTTAAAACAACAACTCTGGAGCCAGTATTAAGCTTAACTCCATCAGCTGTTCGCTGTAAACACACAGGCGACGTCGGTGAGACTTGTGTGACTATCTGACTGTTGTTTGCAATTTACAAGAACATGCTCGTATTAAGGGCAGTAGCCTCTACTCGCCCATTCAGAAATTCCCTACAGGGCAAGCCCCCCCCCCCCCTCCCAAAGTACTGGTACCATCAGAAAGTAGGCTACTACCCCCGGAGCAGGGACTTTTTGGGGGGTAAAATAAAGACCCTAGAACTAAATATAGACCCTGGTCCCTGTGATAGAAACGCTGTGAGTTGCTCCAAAGGTTCCTAGTTCCGGGGTATAGTTTCTTTAGTCGAAACGCAGCTAAGGTTTTTAAACTCTTTAGGGGAGAACCGTGTAGAACCATATTGACAAAGTCACTTTAACTCCATGTGGTCCCTCATCTTTGGAAGGATTCTGTGATTGTACATGTACCCAAGGTCAAAGCCCCAAAATCACTCAATGACTACAGGCCTGTGGCACTCACTTCTCTCATTACGAAAACATTCTAGAAGATTATTAAAGAGGATATTTTGGGTCCAGCCCATTCAAAATTAGATTCACTCACAGGTGTGTTGATGATGCCACAGGCACTCTTTTCAATATTGTCAGCGGTGCTGAAGTGAGTGAGTGAGTTGTACTTTGCGCTGCCGTAAGATATTTAAAGCATCACCTGTGCCTAAAGTGTGACGAGACACACTTTAGGCACAGGTCTAAAGTTCATGAATTAATCGTGAATTTGATCCAAATTTGCAACAGATGTCTCTACTCTGGTATCCCCGCAAAACAACTGATGTAATTTAATCATTTACCATTTTCAGATAATAGTTTAGTGGTTCTTAGGATGTATAATTCTTTTGATATACTGTATGTTCTATCTCTCTGACTATGCAGTTAGCTCAAGTGTTTAACATTGATTTGAAAAGTGGGGGAGACACAATAAAGTGCGGTGTCTGGGGGGGTTCTCCACCTAAAAAAGCATTTATATGTTATCATTGTCCCAGCTATTTAAAAGGGAGAAATAATCATTACTTCCATCATTGTGCCAGAAAGATGGTAAATATACAGTACTGTACAGTACTAAAGGTTTAGGGCAGGTGTGGAAAAATGCTGTAAAGTAAGAATGCTTTCAGAATTAAAAATAGTAACAAGTCCTCCAACCTGAAGTTCAACAGAGATCATTTTAACCAACCTCCAAATACAACTCATATGAGCGTATCCTAAAATAGCGCTCCTACTAGTGGCATTTGTCCATGCCTCCCAAAACACCAATTTCAAACCCTGTTTTCCACCCAGACCTACGTTTTGGAAATCACGTGACCTACGTCACATGACATAAACACAAGGAGACCGCGGCAACATAGAGGAGGTGAACCCCAGCTGCGAACTGCACAGCTGTTGGGTTTACTGTTCGACACGCATACAATCACTGACTTACTCCTTAAGTCCACTGGCTCCACCTACGGCACGTTTTTGATCTGTGCACTGGAAGCATCTCCGAAGGATTTCAGCAGCGGAGCGTGCAGCCTGCCCCACGTTTGTGCTTGTACTATCTTCTTCACAGCTCTCAGTGACCCTTTTTCATTCCGTCAACTTCAGTTTGCATATCCACAGGGAGCATTTCAGAATCAGAGCACTTTGCCCGCCTGATTTTGCTGACATGTTTAGGTTTTGTTGATTTCGTAATCAGTGTTTGCTTTTTGTAGGCTACGTAGTTAAATTATTTCTTTTTGTTTCTGTTTTAACCATTTTTATTGTTGTTTTACGGTCGGGAGTCTCCACAGGATGTTTTATTTTGAAAATTGACCAGATTCTCTATGCCATTCTGTGTCTGCTTCTCTGCTGTGCGAAGCGGAGCCGAGAGCCGCTTCTGGGACGCGCTGCTGCTGCGTCTGGTGGGCTCACAAGCATTGACTAGAATGGCAGCGATTAGCTCCGGCAACAGTGACGCAGCCATAACGCGTGGATTCAGTGGACTTTAGGTGTTGTGTGGCACACACCCCTGTGAAAGTTAAAGAAAGTAAAGTTAGGGGCTACGGGGGGCTGTCAACACCTTCAAGACTAATATAGTTAGCTAGCTAGCTAACGCTAATGCTATCGCTACAAAGCTATCTTAGCTAACGTTAATGTTACTTAACTTTATTAAAAAAAACAAATCAATCTTGTTTCACACAGAACTGAACACTGGTTTTCCAGGTGAAAAGTGACTAAGTTGCTAACCTTCCACCCAACCCACCACCGCCAGAGTACAACTTTATGGCTATTTATAATAGGTGAACGTCTTTGTCATGTGTTTGAATTGTACAGACACTAGAAGTCGCTGACACAATAAGCCTAAACACAAGTCCAAAGTTTGTGTGGCTAAAACGATCTATATGGTTGCTTTTCTGTGGAGGACAGGCTAAAAATAGACATGCTAATAGATTATATTTATCAATTAACAAAATACAAAGTGGGTGGACAGAAGAAAAATCTAATCAAATTTGGTGTGACCACCCTTCAAAACAGCATCAGGTGCATGTTTAAACAGTTATACCAGTGCTAATGATCACCAATTCAATCTGTAGGTTGAAACACAAACACATGGGCAACCTTGACGACCGTAGACGCAGTGGTCGACCAAAGAAAGTTCCTGCAGCAGATAAAAGTCACATCATGCTTACTTCACAATCAGAAGATATTCAGCAGTACCATCAGTTATCAGGATTACATTATGATTATATCTTGGCACTGTAACTCAAAACACATTTCTTTTTTAACACATTCGTTTTTTACTACCTGCTCCTTTGCATCAAATTTTTACTGGATGTTATGCCACTGAGTTAACTAAATAAGACCTTCCATAAAGACACATAGGCTACTAGACTTGTGTCCAATCCTGAACAATTCATTATTTAATTTACACCAAATTTCACGCAGTCACAAAAGTCAGAAAAGATTTACTGAAATAAGGGGTGCTTTTTAATATTTAAAATCATTTAAAACATTTAAAAGGAAAATTATTAGATGCACCTCTTTATGTAATGTGTCTGTGACACATCATTTTTGGAGCGTCCCGGAGGTTAGGCACTGAAGAAGTGTATCATCTCATTTAAATTCCACCCCCCTCATTATTTGCCCTAAAGAAAGCAGTGACTTATTTAGATTTTAGCTTTACCTCCTGCTTTTGCAATGTGTTTGCTGCATGATATTGACTAAGATTTATATCTGTTTCCAGGAAAATTAAGAGTTTATTTAGGGCAGAATTCCAAGAAAGGTCTCAAATCATCTGCGTTGAGGTATTTTTAATTTTGTCAAGCCAGGTCTTAAGTCATCAGACTTACGACTCAAGTCTGGCTTGAGTCCAAGTAATGAGATTTATGTCCACAACTTTGACTTACAGGTCAGCAGGGTCAGACTCCTGTCAGAATGTTGTGATGTTTTTTACACCACATCCTTTAAGTGCGTTTATTGGCAAACACGTAAGCAGCTGGGTGTGAGAGTTCTACTGTAGAATTAATAGAATTGAGTGTATCTGACCACAAATAGATTTTACCTGTGAAATAGATATCATTAACATTGTCCAACCCTACTCTACATGCTCTCGCATTTTAAATAAACATAGTCTTTCAAGCTTCTGTACACTTTTATAGCCCACTCCTGCCACACTATCATACCAACGGCTGTTTTAACTCTGTCTGTACATCCATATTAAATAATATTGCACTTTAAAGTAAGGTCAAAGTCTACACAAAGAAAACAGCCTTGGATAAACCATAATATTCACAGAACGGGGATGGAAGAAATCAGGTCTCCAAGTACACTATGAGGCGACAAAGTTATTACTCCTATACAATTATACAGAACGAATGCAATAATTACTGATCTGTGGGTAAATCTGACTCCTCCTTGTGCCCCATCTGAAAATGATGATGTTTGTTTAAAGTTTATATCTTACTTCACTGATAAAGTAGAGTCCATCAGAACTTCTGTTACCCCTAATGGCGCACAATCTAATATCCATCACCCACCAACACTTTAAATCACTTTTCTCCCATTTCCTTCTCTGTGCTTTTAGAAATAGAATATCATATGAAAGTGTCTTCCAGTTCAGTTGATGTAAATTGATGTAATATCAACCAAGTTTCTTTTCTTAAAATCATTGAATCTGTTGGTTCTTTATTTGAAGGTTGCGTCCTGGATTACTTGAATGGCTGCAGATGATGGTATGTGCTCTGTCCTCGTTCTTCTGGCCCTTAGCGCTGCCTTTGACACAGTCGATCACAGCATTCTGTTAGACAGGCTGAGACACTGGGTAGGAACATGTGGCACAGCTTTGTCTTCATAGCTGTCAAACAGGACATTCTGCGTCTCTTATTCAGTTCAATTCAATTGACTTTTGAATTGACTTTATATAGCGTCCATTCATAACAGAAGTAATCTCATTGCACTTTTCAGAGAGAAGTTCTACATTGTGCTCTTTGTAAAAAAATATTCACATGGACCCAAGAATCCCACCATGGACTAATCTGAGCCAGCCCTAACTATAAGCTTTATCAAAGAGGAAAGTCTTAAGCCTACTCTTAAATGTGGAGATGGTGTCTGCCTCCTGAACCCAAACTGGAACCTGGTTCCACAGGAGAGGAGCTTGGTGGTATGCTCTCTCTCTATTAATAACTAAATGTCATTTTTTGCTCCTGTCAAATATGGTGTCCCTCAGGGGCCAGTATTTTATTTTTGTTGTACTTGCTTCACCTGGGTAATAATAATCATAGACGTGGTGTTTCCTTTTATTGTTATGCTGATGACAGACAGATCTACCTGCCAGTGTCTGCCAGTTAAGGCAAAAACGGGAGGTCACAAAGTTTTCTGCAGTTTAAGTCCAGCAAAACTGGAGATTGTTGTAAATGGCTCCCAGCACATAGCAAAACACTTTCTGCCATTTGCTGGTTCCCTGCTGGAACACATCAAGCCTGTTGCAATAAATACTGGCATTTGATTTGATAGTAAATTAAGCTTTGAGACTTTGTTTTTATCATCTTAGAAATATTTCCAAAATATGATCTATTTTATCTTTCAAAGACACATTGATCATTTTACACACCTTCATCTCCCCACAGCCTCTTCACCTGCCTCAAAGCCAAAAATCTATTAATTGGCTCCCCATTGTACTGAACTCAGCTGCCGGGCTTTTAACAAGATCCAAGAGAGGTGACCACATTATGTCTGTTTTAGCTTCCTTACACTGGCTCCCAGTATGTCTTAGAATTGATTTTAAGGTTTTGCTGTTGACTTTTATGGCTCTTCATGGCCTCGCTTCATTATATATATCTGACCTCTTAGTTAGCATACGAGCCAGTACGTAGCCTGAGATCCTCGGGCAGAGGATCTGTTCCCGAGGCGCATCTGAAAACTAGAGGTGACAGAGCATTCGCAGTCAGAGCCCCGAAGCTTTGGAGCAAGCTGCCAGAGGAAATCAGGTCAACAGAATCAGTGACCTCTTTTAAATCTCTTCTTAAAACATAACTTTATCTGAGAGCGTTTCTTGACTATTTATTTATTTTATTGGTTTTATTTTTTGATATTTGCTTCTTTCTTGGGATTGAATTGGAAATTTTTTGGATTTGAATTTACTGAATTCAAGTTCAATAAGGAAGACTGTCTTGCCTCATTTTCTCTCTCTCTCGCTTTCTCTCCCTGCATCTTCTTAATTAGCTGACTATGGGCATCTAAAGTTAAAACAAGCAGATTTTGTGATGATCTCCAACAGGCAGTCATATCGCTGCTGTCAAACTTTACTTTACTTTACTGTTCTCCTCTCTACTGCTGTCAGCTGTCATTTCAGTGTGAAGTGTTGTGACCCTCCTCCACCCCATTCACCTCCATCACATCCAGCGCCCAGGTTAAGCTCATCAGAGTCACGTCCAGATCTAATAGCCTTTGCTTCATCCCATCACCACCACCACCACCAGTGTCTGGACTCCATCAGGGGGTATGCTCAAGGCTCAACCACCCCCTTAATACATGATGACTTTATCATCACCTTTCTCATCTCTATTGTGCATGTGGCTCAGAATGAAGTCTTTCCTGATTGATTGAATTATTTTTATGTAGGACACATGGAGGAATGACCGATGTTTCTGTCTCAAAGCTTCCAGTTTGTATATTTGCCATAGACTGTGTTGTCCTTTATGTGGCCACGTGTTGTTTGTTTTCCCCAACATCTAAATGTACCTGGAGTGTGACACCGCAGGAGTGACTCCACTTGTGTGTTAATTGATAGCGAGCTTGTTAAAGCTAACAGGAGGAGAGACAGTGCTTGGTTTCAGATCCGATGATGCTCTCTGGTCCCTGTAGCTTTATAACACTTGATGATTACATGCTGTTTCTTCTGCTCTAATTATCTTATGGGTGGGATTGCTTCAGGGCACCTTTTTAGTCGCTCAACTTTTTTTTCCCTTTTCTATTTGCCCGCTTCAATGTGTGAGAAACTTTTAATGTGCGAGGGGGCCATTATTTTTACCCACCAAAAGACAGCAATTACTGGTCGGATACGCTGTATTTTTAGCCCAAAAATATGCTTGAGAATAAAATGTTATGACCATGTAAATCAGGATAAGAGGGCTGTTTGCTGCTGTTCCAGTGTGTTTCTGTGTGTATGTGTGATGGTGGTGAAGTGATGTGCATTGGGGAGTGATGAGAGAACTGTAATGATATTTGTGTAGTTAAATCTGTAATTGTTCATGACTGTGAATATGGTTTCTGTTTCATTGCTCACCCTGGATTACCATGTGCATTTGAACATGCATAAAGCCCTGATATCCCCCTCATCAGGGTCACTTTGGCTATCTGGGCAGACAGTGATGCATGTCTGACTGCAAAACTGACATAATGGGACCTGATTAAGAAAATCTCTTCTTGGAGCCAATTCATGTTTCTCCTCCAGTGGCCTGTTCTGTGTAGCTCTGATAGTCTGCACACAGTGTGAATCATGTGCTTATGCATGTGTGTGTGTGTGTGTGTGTGTGTGTGTGTGTGTGTGTGTGTGTGTGTGTGTGTGTGTGTGTGTGTGTGTGTGTGTGTGTGTGTGTTTAACTCACTGCAGCTCATTTATCTGTGTGCATTCTGGACTCCAGCACATTGGACAGAGTCAGGGTGAGCAGAGACCTCACTGGAAAGGGTGCAGCAGTCTGTTTGGTGTAGTGCTGTTGTTGTTCACTAGGGGGAGCACTCGAGCTGCTCTCCTCCCTCACTCAGCTGAACGCACACACCTACTGATCTCACACTGAAAGCAATGATTTCCTGTTATGGCCAAGGTCAAGTGTCAGTTCACAGAAGTGAGACGGGTGGAAGGGAGGATTTATGGAGAACAGAAGTAATTGCAATTAGATAAAAGTAACGAAAAAATGCACACAGTCTGGCTGACTGCTGGCTTTATGAAGTTTTGTTCTGCCGACCTTCACCAGGTATATGAACAAACATCAGAGAGAGACAGAAAAAAAGACAATAAGGAAGTAAGGGATAAAAAAAATCAATATTATTCATAAATGGGAATTTTAGTTTTTCATCATACATAAAAAAAGCACTTCTATAACAAAGTATCCATAACATTTAAAAACCTGAATCAGAGCGCTAACATTAAGAATTAATTTTAGGTATATGGTTCTGTTACAGCTTGCAAAATCACTGCCTATATCTCCATTTTAAAATTAAAACAACTATGCTTTTGATTTCTTTTGTCCAATACTAATAATCTAATGTACGGACAGAGATGTGAAGATAGCCTTTATGTTTAATGCTCCAGCCACTTGGAATAGCCTTCAAAAGGAATTTAAATGGGTGAATCTGATTCTCTGATTGAATTCAGTACTGTGGTATATGACTCCTTTGATAATTGTGGCTGTTCTGAGTATACTTCTATAGCCTCATTATTGTCTGGTTTTAATATTGTTTTATCCATTATCTGATTTTTCTTTTCTCTCCTTTTAACCCTGCTCTGGACGTTATTGTTCATGATATGAAATGTTCTACACTAATGCCATCTTCATTGTTGTGTTTAGGTGCCAGAGCAGTCTGACCCAAAGTTACTCTGTACAAATCACTAATAAAGACCTTTGTCCTTGTCTGTTAATATATTTCTCTTTTTGTGTGAACACCTACAGTTCAGGCAACCGAGCAAACTTCATCTGCTGATGAGGACCATGTGATACGGTCAATATTTTTAACCAAGTTGTGGCTGTGAACAGAAGGATGTGAGATACAAATACAAGGACAAAACTGATATTGTTTTTATAATGGAACACAAAGATGGCAAAGCAACCATCAATGAAATAATCCAGTTTACAGTCTCAGTCAAAGTGTAGACTAATGTAATAAAGACATTAGTAGACATAGTCAATAAAAAATGATTTAGCCTTATTTGTAGATGGAGGAAGAGTAAGAAGGAAAGTGTTTTGACTGGACATGGGAAAGATGAATAAGCCGTATCATCAGACTAATCTAAGTTTTTATATATGAGAGTTGCTGCTCTCAGAAGAGGCTGACTGTCCTGATTTACTGCAGCCAGCCATCTTCCAGCTTTACCTCTAACTCCTGTCTCCACCCATTCACCGGTCCACACAAATAATAGTCCCTGTATTGTTATAACCAGAAAGTTATGCAGAATATCATCTGACAGACTACATATGGTCCTTAATATGAATCACCATGACTCTGGTTTGCATTTATACCGCTAGGGGTCGTATGAGGTCCGCAGATGTATTTCAGTCCTGCTGCTGTGTGGCTGGAGGAGAGTTAATAACGTTACTACTACTGGGTGTAATTATAGCGCACATCCTTGACAGCAGTACATGAATAGGCCTATCGAATATTCCCTGCATACATATCACAACATTTGCATGCATTAACCCGGTTCGCCTTGCCATTCTTTATGCTCACAGACCCTGCCACCAAGTCAACAAGTCCCACTGACTCTAATCCCACACTGGTTCATTAGATGAAGCGATTTACATCACTGCCAGGTGGGGAGTGTTATCAGGATGTGGCAGCGGAGGGGCTGAAGTCATAAACGTCCAGCCTTGTCGTTCTCTATACTTTTTATTTTGCGTCAGGTAAGAGAGACCTAGTCCGAGCTCAGAAAGAGGTAGAGAGACATAGGGAAGCAGTGAGGGAGGCATGGGCCGAGCGGACATTGACAGGCAACCCCGCTCTCCAATCAGGAGAGGGCTCTCAGCGTGATTTACAGTCGCGGGGCTGCGAAGGGGAGGCGCGATGCGAGGAAAAAAAGCAAATAGTTGAGTGAAGAGCGTCAGTACAGAGTGGAGTGGAGGGGACCGCAGTGAGGGAGCAGGGTGCCAGGAGGAGCCAGAGCCAGAAAAACACAGATATTTTCTTATTAGGGACCATCACAGAAGAAAAAATATGTATCTCTAATTTTCCTTAAGTGGATTATGATTTCTTTTTTTCCAACTCCTTTCCTGGAGCTTTCATCACTCCAGCAGCACTGCGCCTCATTGGAATGTGCGCTGTAGCTTCTCCCTGACGCGTCTGAAGAGACCGCAGAACCAGAATAGAAAAAAAAAAAAAAAGAAGAAGCTTCTGCAGTCGTTAAAACTCATTAAAACATTAAAACTGCTTCTCTTTTAATGGGGCAGATTTCTCTGGACGCCTTGCACATTTTGGAGACATTTGCGCATTTTGGAGACTTCTGCCTTCTGAGTGAAATGGGTGATGGAAATTGACATTTTGTCCATTAAGGGGATAATCCATTTTATAATCTTTTTTACCCAAATGCACTTGTTTTTCCGGCGATGATTGTGCTTTTGATTGTCCTGTGTATCACGGATGGAGTGCTCTCTCAGATACGCTACTCTGTGCCGGAGGAGGCGGACCATGGCACCTTGGTGGGGAATATCGCCGAGGACCTGGGACTGGACCTTACCAAACTGGCTTCGCGCCGCTTCCAGGTGGTGCCCAGCTCTCGGTCGCCGTACCTGGAGGTGAACCTGGAGAACGGAGTCCTGTACGTGAACGAAAAAATCGACCGGGAGCAGATCTGCAAGCAGAGCGCCAGCTGTCAGCTCAACATGGAGGTGTTCTTGGAGAACCCGTTGGAGCTGTTTCGGGTCGAAATCGAGGTGATGGACATTAATGACAACCCGCCCAGCTTTCCGGAGACAGACATCACGGTGGAGATCTCAGAAAGCGCGACTCCGGGCACCCGTTTCCCTCTGGAGAGCGCATTCGACCCGGACGTGGGCTCTAACGCTTTACGCACGTATGATATTACCACTAACAACTACTTTTACCTGGATGTGCAGACCCAATCGGACGGAAACAAATTCGCGGAGCTGGTCCTGGAGAAGCCGCTGGACCGGGAGCAGCAGGCGGCGCACAGGTACGTGCTGACCGCGGTGGACGGCGGTCAGCCTCCCCGGACTGGCACCGCGCTGCTGGTAGTTAAAGTGCTGGACTCTAATGACAACGTGCCGGTGTTTGACCAGCCCGTCTACACGGTGAGCCTCTCGGAGAACGCACCGGCTGGCACGCTGGTCATACAGCTGAATGCCACCGACCTGGACGAGGGATTAAACGGGGAAATAGTTTATTCCTTCAGTAACCACATCTCCAACCGCGTAAAGGACCTGTTCAGCATAGACCCGCGCACGGGACGCATCGAGGTGCGCGGAGAAGTGGATTTCGAGGAGAGCAGCCTGTATCAGATCTTCGTCCAGGCCAAGGATCTGGGGCCAAACGCCGTGCCTGCGCACTGCAAAGTGCTGGTAAAAGTCACCGACGTGAATGACAACGCACCGGAGATCACCTTCAGCACCGTCACCGAGTCGGTGAGAGAAAAGGCGGCTCCCGGTACCGTTATCGCGCTGCTGAGTGTGACGGACCGGGACGCAGAGGAGAACGGACAGATCCACGTGGAAATCCTCGGTGATGTTCCGTTCAAACTAAAATCCTCCTTTAGGAATTATTTCACCATAGTGACCGACGGGCTGTTGAATCGGGAGCAGGTGGACTCTTACTCCGTCACTGTGGTCGCGCGGGACAAAGGGACACCCTCACTCGCCACCAGTAAGTCTATCCGAGTCCAGGTGTCAGATGAGAACGACAACGCGCCCACATTTACGCAGCCAATATATGATGTGTATGTGACAGAGAACAACGTGCCAGGGGCGTATATACACGCCGTGACGGCTCTGGACTCTGACATTGGGCAGAATGCACTCATCAGCTACTCCATATTAGAGTGTGACATCCAGGGCATGTCAGTCAAAACCTATGTGTCCATCAATGAGGAGACAGGCTATCTGTACGCACTCAGGTCCTTTGATTATGAGCAACTAAAGGATTTCACGTTCATGGTCCACGCCAAAGACGCGGGCACCCCGGAGCTCTCCTCCAATGCCACAGTCAAAGTCATCATTGTGGATCAGAATGACAATGCCCCCCTGGTGCTGGCCCCCCTGGGGAAGAATGGCACGGCCAAGGAGCCCCTGCCCCGCTCCGCTGAGCCTGGCTACCTGGTGACCCGCATCGTGGCTATGGACGCAGATGACGGTGAGAATGCTCGGCTATCCTACAGCATCCAGAGGGGAAACGAGAATGGCATGTTTAGAATGGACTGGAGGACGGGTGAGCTCCGGACGGCAAGGCGGGTGTCGGCCAAGCGAGACCCCCACCAGCTGTACGACCTGCTGATTGAGGTGAGAGACCACGGCCAGCCGCCGCTGTCTTCCAGCGCCAGCGTGCTGGTGATGCTGGTGGACAGCATGGCTGAAGGCCGCGGCGGCGGGGACCGGGGAGGCACTGCCAAGGCCAAAGACGGCACCGTGGACCTCACCCTCATCCTCATCATCGCCCTAGGCTCTGTCTCCTTCATCTTCCTCCTGGTCATGATCGTGCTGGCAGTGCGCTGCCAGAAGGACAAAAAGCTCAACATTTACACCTGCCTGACCAGCGACTGCTGCCTGGGCTGCAGCTCCTGCTGCTCACGGCAGGGCCGGGCCCGCAAGAAAAAGCTCAGCAAGTCGGATATCATGCTGGTGCAAAGCGCTGGTAACGTCAGTGGGGCCGGTACGGCTCAAGTCCCCGTGGAGGAGTCAGGGAGCTTCGGCTCCCATCACCAAAACCAGAACTATTGCTACCAGGTATGTCTGACTCCAGAGTCTGCCAAAACCGACCTCATGTTCCTAAAGCCGTGTAGTCCGTCTAGGAGCACAGACACCGATCACAACCCGTGCGGGGCCATAGTGACAGGGTACACAGACCAGCAGCCTGACATCATATCAAACGGCAGCATTTTATCAAACGAGGTAAGAGTCCCTCTCATACCTACAGTTTAACCTCCTTCATTCAGAGCCTCAGCATGTCTAAAACCTGATCAATACACGGCCCCCCTACACACACGAAGCCTGCCAGTTTGATCAAATTTAAGTATCCCGACATGACAGATACAAACAATGTTTCATTCAAGAGCCATTTCCATTTCCCAATCCCCCCCCCCTTCAGTTCAGTGGCACGACAGATCTACAAATTGCAGTTATTGAGCGCTAATACACACAGTATGCTCTGACTTATTTCAGGAAAGGCATTAAAGCAAACACAATGATTAGACTAGCAGTCTTCCGGGACGTCAGCCCTGAAACAGCAATGATTGCATGTTTATATTGTGCTCCAGAGTCTTTGAAATAAACAAATCTGAATAATAGAAGAGTATTAGGATTATGTATGTTGGCTCTGACTCTGCTGGTTGCTGTAGGTGTGTGTGTGTGTGTGTGTGTGTGTGTGTGTGTGTGTGTGTGTGTGTGTGTACAGTCCCTGTGGAGAGAAGCATTCACATTAAGCATACTGGTCACAATGTTGCTGAGTTGCACTAGAACAAAGATGCGTCTCTTGGCTGTGCCAGCCTGAATAGATGCATTACTTCATCTTGCTCCTTGGCAGCATATCTGTAAAGCCGTGTGTGACATGTATAATGGTTGCTCAGGTTCATTTCATAGCTACCATCGACATGGAGCTGTGTGGGTTGCATCATTTGAGGCTTGATCGCGGTGATAGTATATATGATATATTATAATACTTTCTGTTGCCTTTTTCTACGCACTGAAAACTTCCCCTTCTCTTTCAGACCAAACACCAGCGAGCTGAACTCAGCTACCTGGTTGACAGGCCGAGACGTGTCAACAGGTAAATATGGAACTAGATTGTCACTGCGACCTTTCCGCTGCTCACTCTGTCACATCCACCTCTAATAAACCTCTTATCTGTCGACTGCTTCCACTTCATTCGGTGATAACTCTCATTACCGTGATGAAGCTCTAGATGATGAGATGGGATCGGAAAGATTAGAGAGGGGCTGGGATAATCAGAACTGCTGTTAGACGAAAACAATAAAAACCCTAAGTGAGGCTTTGATTTTAATGTTCTGTTTGATTTCAGTTCAGCGTTCCAGGAGGCGGACCTAGTCAGCTCCAAAGACAGCGGCCATGGAGACAGCGAGCAAGGAGACAGCGACCACGACGCCACCAACCGAGGCCACTCCTCCGGTAAGAACTGGCTTTGCTGCAGCTGTGTATGACTTAGCCTAACCTAAACAAGTTTATTTGATTTTAGAAGCTGCAAGCTCAAAGGGAGAATCGATGGCTCTCTTGCATCTATAGTACTGGAGAAGGCTTTGCTGATTAGCATATGGTTACTATGCAATGTGGGTCCAGGAGCAGATTGCTGCTTATCTCTCCAGTGCTTAAAATCTGGACTCTTTGCTCAGTTGAGGAACGGTGTTTAGAGTGGAAGAATGAAAGCTCATTTTAATAAGGGCCAGCATCACACACAGCTGGAGTCAGCATCATCTGAGGCATTTCAGTGTGTCTGACAATACGCTTTTGTGCTGATGGCGTACTTTGAGACATCCACATTTCTCTCTAGTGACCCTGTGGCTTGTGATTTCCTGTTATCGCTCAAAAAATGTAGAAGGGTAAAAAAAAAAAGGCTTGGGGTGGCTGGTAACAGAACCAGATCCTGTCCCTGTGAGCTGCCTCGCCCCTCAATGGAATCCTGTCTCTCAATATCTGTATCTGACTTTTCTGACACGTGATGATTTAATGTCGGCGGGCAGAAAGCGAACCCCGCCGCCGTTGTTTGTAATGTGGCAGTGTTAATGAGGAGCCCTCTCCCTGTGAGCTCGGTCACTCGGTGCTGGAGACCACTCGATGAGACGTGACGGGCTTTTTAATGAGGCCATGCTCGCATCGGAGTGCTGGGAAGCGGACCAAATAGGTTGTGGCCGCAGCTAACAAAACAGGCGATTCATTCGTTCATTAAATTAATTAATGCATTAATTCATGCTGTTACTCTGAGCCCTCCCTCCCTCTGTAGACCTCATCTCTTTTCCCTTCATGACCATATTCTTCCATTACCATCCTTTTTTCTTTTTTAATCTTCCTTTCCCAAAGGAACCCATCTGAACTCATACAATAGGGCCCCACTGATTTATGTATGCCAGTTTTCTGTTTTCTTTCTTTGGTGCGGCCCTCTGTGGATGCAGCCTGTCATTATGTCTGGTCAGCTGCAGCAGGGGCCCTCGCTCAGGCTTGCCTGCCTCTACCACTGTCACTCCAGTGGGCCTGGAGGGGTTTAACAGGCCTCGGTAAACACAAACGCAGAGTGCTGAACCCCCCCCCCACACCCTGCCACCACAGCCCGGTTTAGCTCTACAGGCTCAGTGACTTCACAACTGCTTCAGGTCTTTCTTTTTCCCTTTCTGTGGAACATTTTCACTCCTAATCAGGACTGAGCCAGACGGCTGCTTTATGTGGATGGAGCTGTCCTATTTCGAGTGCATTAGCATTTCATGTGAACGCAGAATATGAGCCAGAGTTCATATTCTGTTCTGAATAGTTGCTCTTTTTTAAACAAGTAGGGCCAGGTATTGTGAAATTTATACCTGAGTTTGGTATCAGTACCAAAAGGAAAAGAAACCCTTTTTATCATTTAACAAAATACAACAAAGATGTCCCATGATGGATATTTTGTAAACACAAACAGCTGTACAAGAACTTTGCCTGAATGAAGCTGATATGATAAAAGAAGAGTATATAGAGCCATGAATCCGACCAAGCATTCAAAGCCAAGCAAGTTTCAATTTCCATCGTCAGCTTGGTCTTTTTCACCACTGTGGCACCAGAGCCAGCTGCTGTATGTGGATGGAGTTGTCCTTCAAATGTAAAAGCATTTGTGATTAATAATTAAAATGATTTAATTATACATTTATTCAAGGGCATTCGTCATGTGAGCATAATATCAACACATATTAAAGATATTAAATCTAGATTTTGACACAGGGCCCATCTAATATTAGCTAATGATGGTGGATTTGCCTTAAATCATTTTCCATTTCAGGTTATATTAATCAATTAATCAAATTACCGCAGCTAGTTCCCACACAGTGGGGCTTTTGCACAGGGCAGTTTCCCATTTTGCCCAGTTAGAAATCAAGCCTTGAAAGGAGATTCTGACTATACATTTGGGTCCAGATCTTTTTACTTTACAATTTTTGATACTGCAAACACATGTCAGTCGCTAACGAAAGTCTTGCATCGGTTCTTCTTTTTCACCTTTTCCCCCTAATCGGGACTATCCCTGGTGGCACTACAATTCTTGAGCTGCTCTACCACTACCATAACAACGCATAACAACATCTTATTTTCAGGAATGTCTGACCAAGGTATATTTTACCTAGAGTATAAATCTCACCAGACATTAACTACTAGCTTTTGGTACTTGACATTGATGTTCTTGACACTTGTCGCTATGGACACATGTCAGTTGCTATGTTAAAAAGATGTCTGAACACAAGCAGCTGTGCTTTAAAGTGTGGAATCAGGAACTATCTGATTTGAATAAGAAGGGATCTGATAGAATGCTGCTGCTGTGGAACATTTTTATTCCCGCTCTGGCCAGAGCCAGCCAGCTGCTTTATGTCCTATTTTCCGTGCGTTGGCATTTCATCGCCTGTTCATACAGTCCCGCTCTCACATATGAATGTATGCCGTGTGTTGTGTGTCCAGTGGCAGGCTCAGCAGCACTTCACTGCTGACTCTGAGTACCCTTGGTGTGGCAAACAGGATACAGTTATTTTGTTGAGTTATCAGGCAGCTTAGTGCCTCTGAACAGATTATTTGCTGCGCATTAGGTCTTTGTTTGATTAGGATAATTGATAGTGAGGCTTAGTGTCCTGCAACTCTTCTCCCACAATGCTTAAAAAGAACACAGGCTTTACTCTCTGTGTGCTAATTGAGTTTGTCAGCAGCAAGGGTACGCCGGAGCCACGTCAGTGTTTAAAAAATGCTAATGTTAAATAAACGTGTCCATGTCATCCATCACAATGTCGTGTTAGCCTCTTTGCGTGGCTTGGACTCAGGACTTCATGAATCCATCACTCAGGGGGAGGAATTCAATATTTTCTTTGTCTTCCAGAGAGACTTTTTGTCCATGTTATCAGATTTATAGGCACTTGTTGGTTTTTATCTTGGACTAAATTTGCTGAACTATGAATCAAAGTGTTAACATTACATTTTGGGCAGATAAATACTCCAGTGAGATTTGTTTGAACATGTTTTTGACTGCTGGAACAGACCTCACAGAGGAGGACGGTGCTGTTTGCCATTTTTACCGTGGTGGTAGCGTTGTGTTGTTGACAACCACCACTATGTGAGTGTTGACACAGTAATTTGTGTTATCTTTTCCTGCTGCTGGTTACGTTGTTGTGCCAATATTTTCTGCTGCTTCAGGCTGTGTGCTTGGTTGTTCCCTGAGCAAAACCACTCAGTTCTTCCTTCATCAAGGACGCACTTAAAGAGTCACAAAGAGTCCAGAAATCACCTGCAATGGACATATGAACAGGATGAAACACACGCACACATAAAAATAAATAAATAAACAAAAAAAAACACAAATACATATAGGCCTTAATAGGGCTGTTTAAAAACAATATAATATTGTGTGGTTCATCAATGGTGATAAATGATCAGAATGTCCTGGTGAAGCACACACACACACACACACACACGCTACGCCCACACATGCGCACTGACCCCCCTTCCTTAAGGGTTAGGGTTATAATTTTGGATTTATTCAAGCACTTTAAAAAACTTTATTAAAAGCTTCTTTCTTTTTTGTTAAAAGAGGATGTTTTTGGGTCCAGCATCAGGAACAAACTCCTAGTTGGGCCGATCCGTCATTTCAGTCTTTGGTGGAGAGTGACAGAGTGTGGGAGAGAGAGGGGAGGATTTGCAGTAAAGGTCAAAAACAGGATTCAAATGAACAAGCACTGCACATTATGTTCCATTATACACAGCAGTGTGCAGATATCATGTGGAGTTATAGCAGCTATGATGTGAAGGCCCTGTAATTTCAGTGTGGATGCATGTTTCAGTTTGGTGAAAGGGATGAGAAATGCATGAATATTATATTTAGCATTATAAGTACTAAAACGTCTGCTGCTATTTAACATATTGTTGTTAAATATTCATAAAGTGCAACCTCACAAAATGTCAAAATCGGCCATTTTGCTTTGTAAACCTAACAATGTAACTAGTCGCAGGTCCGCTATGCCACTGTAGAAATCGATGTGGAAAAAAAAGGAAGGAATTGTTATTTTCATAAGTGCATAATCATATATTTGCATGGTCTATAAAATGTCAAGAATAATGACAAATGTGCTTCACAAGGAGCCACAGCGATAACATTACATAGCTATCGCTTATTCTGTCTGCATCCCTTAAGGCTTTTGTACTGTTGGCCAGTTGACAGTTATGGAAGATGCGTGTACTTATCTTCACTTAAGCAAGAATAGAAATATCATATCGAAAACAATGTAAGTAAAATTATTATAATCAAGAGCTATAAGTGGCTGCACAAGCCATAATTTCTTGTGGGCCTTTCACATAAATATACTTTCACTCTCATTACAGACACATTTTTACTCTCCTACAGCTATACACTCCCACTCTTCTGTACACGTGTTTTCACTTCATTTTGTCTTTCATACGCATGCTTTTTTCACTTTTAAATAGAAATCTGTTTTCCTTTGATATATGTTTTATATGTATGTGTGTGGAGGAGAGGAATGAATTGATATGTGAGAGGATAGTGAAAACACATGGCAGGTTATTTACTGCTGTGAAGAGGTTCTTTGGAAGAGGTTACTGCGCTGCATACACTGTATACTGGCCTAGCATTGACAAGTAATATGTAAGCAGAATTTAACTAATTTTAATGTTGTAGCTGGTGGAACAAATGTTAACTTAAAAGTTTTGTCAGTGCATCATGTTTTATAAACCCTTCATATGTTTCATACAGAATACAAAAGCTTGGTCTTTAACGTATAGCTGTAGTGAGTGAAATTATAAGTTGCATATGACTAAAATATTCAAGTAAAGCATCTCAAAATTGCACACAGTATTTAATATTTATAATGTAAATGAATGAAAAGCAGCGCATCACACTGCAGAAACTGCACCAACTTATTTTACTTAAATTATTCAAATGATTAATTAGTTATAAAAAGTCATAGATTTTTTCTGATTATCAAGAAATTGAATAATTAAGCTAATTTTAACTCAACATACTTGGATCTTAATTTAATCAGATTCAGTCCCAGAACCATATGTGGGAAGACTTTTGCGTGTGAAAGTGGAAGATTTTTGTTTTGGGGGGTTTAGCGTGAACTTGTAGAGTTCTGTAGTGCAAGTGCTGAGTGTGAACTCGGAGTTAAAGGTCATTCCATGCTTTCTGTGATCGGCACATTTCATTGTGAATTAAATCACAGTTGAATTAAACTGCTCCTCATTTACTGCTGGACCCTCCAGGACCACTTCTGCATCCCCGGGCGACCCCATAGGGACTCCATTTCCAGTCCTGCTGTGTGCGTAAAGTACATATCATCAATATAGCCAATGTCACACACTCAGAGAAGATTGAGTCGAGGCGCTTATCCACTTTTCTATCCCCCCCCCACCCCTCCATCCCCACTCCACTCCCATCTCTCCCCACTGGCGTGATGAATTCCTCCTTAGGCCTGCGGTTCACGTTATCACCGTGGTAACAGCTCGCTGATCAGTAATTCATTTTTCAGACCTCTGCATACCAATTACCAAATGAAGGTTATTATCGAGACTTCGTGTTTGCCCTGCACGAGCACCGTGCAGAATGCTAAGATGAGGCCTCAGAAGAAACGAGGGTCAGCGCGCTTCAAGATCGCTTTACTACCCCCCCCCCCCCCCCCC